>NC_089752.1:105775100-105797600 GCF_040412425.1 Macrobrachium rosenbergii
GTGAAAAGAGGGAATTGGTGTGGTTGGACAGCAAGATGGAAGAAATGGTATAGGAACAGAGGTAAAGTAAAAGGATAAACAAGTAAAAAATGCGCCCAAGTTTCTTCGGCGCAATCGAGTTTTCTGTATAGCGTATAATCAAGCACACTGGAAATAGATCTATCGTTCCGTGGTGTCGGTATAATGCTGTATGAGCCGCGGCCCGTGAATCTTTAACCACGGCCCGGGGGAGGCCTGTCCTATATCGTTGCCAGAAGCATGATCATGGGTAATTTTAACCTCAAATAAAATAAAAAAAACTACTGAGGCTAGAGGGCTGCAATTTGCTATGTTTGATGATTGGAAGGTGCATGACTAACATACCAATTTGCAGCCATCTAGCCTTAATACTTTTTAAGATCTGAGGGCGGGCAGAAAAAGTGCAGACGGACAGACAAAGCCGGCACAATAGTTTTCTTTTACAGAAAACTAAAAGAGGGTGCAGTGAGGGGCCGAAGGGACGCTGCAACCACTAGTAATGTCAACAGGAACGGAATATAAAATTTAGGCCACAGACCAAGCGCTGGGACCTATGAGCCCATTCAACGCTGAAAGGAAAATGGAGAATACAAAATGTTTACATGTCGACCAGGAGAAAAAACTCGCAGTTGCACGATGCAACAGTTGTTGAGAGAGGTGGAAAGTAAGATGGAAGAGAGAAAGTGAACGGAAATATAGTAATAGGAATGAAAGTGGTTGTAGCACGGAATGGAAGGGACGCTGCAAATAACCTTTAGTAATGTCTACAGTGCCCTACGTGAGGTGCACTGACATCACTAGCCTCCTAGAGGGAATTCCTGATATTTTAGACAAAGCGGTTAGGGCAAAATGGCTTTGACCACTGAACCTCACTTGCTTTGAAAAGATAGACAGAGCATAAGGCAAACATAAGTTGGAAATTAAAAAACTGAGGCCAATCCCACTTTCAATTTTTGTTAATAAGATCTGATAATATAAAAGCCTTCATTTCAAAGTGGAAACAATAATATACACAAAATCTGGATGTACTAGATAAAAAGTCGTAAGAGTAATACAGCCAGCTAATAATAATAATAATAATAATAATAATAAATAATAATAATAATAATAATAATAATAATAATAATAATAATAATAATAATAATAATAATGACCTTCTATCAAACAAACTTCATGAAACAGAATGGATGTCTGGATGCCGTTGAGTTTGCATTGCAGTTTCTCAGTCTCTTGATACTTTTCTTTGTAACAGCAGGTAAATTATATAACAGCTGTCCAAAGTTAATTTATTCCTAAACGTCAAGGAATAAATGAACTCTGGACGGCTTTTAGACATCTGATGAGAAACTGCAATACAAACTTAATTAACGCATCCAGTCGGCCAATCTGTTTCATAATAATAATAATAATAATAATAATAATAATAATAATAATAATAATAATAATAATAATAATAATAATAATAATAATAATAATAATACCAGCTACACGCTGATGAGAAGATTGTAAGACGAACAGAGAAGACTCTACACAAATCAAATGCCGTAGAAACAGCTATTATTTTCAACGCTACTGCCCTCTGAGAAAGTTTCCTCCCTAATAATAATAATAATAATAATAATAATAATAATAATAATAATAATAATAATAATAATAGTAATAACAATAGCATAAAGTTACTTTATCAGCTACAGACCACAATTCCGTTGCTTGCGCATTTTTGCAATGCAGCCCAAAGTGCTTGCGCAATTTTGATGTGTTTATGAATCACTAATGCCCGGACTATTTCTGCCTTAAATAATATGCTTTCCAAGAGATCACAGTATTTAGAAAATAAAAATCAACGAAAAATTAAGGACTAAATAATTACAAATGACAATTCTGAGCATTTGAAAGAACGATAAACCCAGTCAGATAAATAAGAAAAGAGCCCTCTAACTAACTATAGAATATTCATAAGCATTGTTGAATATGTAACACTTGCCAGCAGACTGAGACCTCACGTAATATATTCAAACAAATAATTAATTTATTAAACGTTTAGCCTACAAGTAAACCCATGAAACTCTTAACTCTTCCCCAAAAAGAAAGGTAACGTGACTGAATGAAATTTTCTTTCATTTCGATAAAATAACTATTATACCGAAGGAGTGCAAATGAGCCTTTTAATCTAGGCAATAACACTGACATTGAAATTTCCATCATATACTCAGCTTCTTAAGACATATACTGTTTGCCAGACTGTATGTCTTACTAATTCTTGTCAAACTCAGACTAGAATTCAGTTCACTAGATGTCCTTATGAACTGTTTTGTTTTTGTCTTTCCGCATATTTAATTAAGGAAAGGATAAGATGGTCAAAATATTAACTGCATCAAAAGACACAACTGAAAATATTATCATCATACGCTTGCACAATAATAATAATAATAATAATAATAATAATAATAATAATAATAATAATAATAATAATAATAATAATAATAATAATAATAATTAAAAATTAATCATAGTGGCATGAGTCTTGCGATGGAGAAACAAATCCAGTTATCTGCTGGTACAAACATACCATGCATAACTGTGAACTTGTTTTTCCAATAATAATAATAATAATAATAATAATAATAATAATAATAATAATAATAATAATAATAATAATAATAATAATAATAATTTTATTAAAAGATTTCCGAAAGAAGACAGCCATATATACCTATAAAAAACTTTTGGAATCTGTATCTATTATCCTCAGCATCTGCTAAAACTAAAAAAGTTGATAACGAGAACATATGGAGCAAATAATTTATCTATTATTATTGACCTTTAGTGAATTCCTTTCCTAAATCTGAGAAGAAAAATTTCAACAAAGATTTAAGAAAAAAAATATTTAGGTGAGAAAATAAATAGATAAGAAAAGGATACAATTACATATTCAAGGCAAATGGTTGTTAAACTGTTAATCGTGCAAATTAAAAGGATGGAATTTTGAATAAAAGTATAAAAGAAAACTGACTACTAAATGATCGAGGAAATTTTACGTCAAAAAATAACACGATAAGGAACAGGTTATTTTCTAAAGTTTATTAGGTGATTCCTCAGCTGCAACTTGAGGAATAATGTACTTTGTCTTTTGTTGGTAATGTGCGTTTACGAGGACTTACTGCTTTTAAACTATTACAATGATTTGTAAAAATACCGAAAGCATTAAACAGCTGCCAAAAGTAATGTGGTTTATCCAGCGTTAATTTTTATCTCTTGGCGTCCTCCATTTCCGCTCTTACACGCAATCGCTTGCAGTTTTTTCTTTGACTTGAGAAAGCAAATAAGTAGTTCAGCACTGAATGAAAAGTGTTCTCGATGATATATTGCCATGACCGACAGGTTCTGAATCTCATTTTTATATCTGTCTGTCTATCCATCTCTCTCTCGCACAATGTGTGTGGTCATATAATGTGTATGTATGTATGTATGTATGTATGTATGTATGTATGTATGTATGTATGTATGTATGTATGTACTTAAATATCTGATCATATATATAAATTAAGATATACATTATAATGTCTATAATATATAAATATATATATATATATATATACATATAGATAAAATCCACGAAGGAAACGGAAACACTGGATTTTATCTTTATTTATATTTTCATCACGTTCCATATTTTCGTGAATCAGTTATACACATATATACATATATTTATATATATAAATATATAAATATATATATATATATATATATATATATATATATATATATATATATATATATATATACATTATACACATTCAAACCCTCCAAAAAGTTTTTTGGGATGAGAGAATAGAAATTGTTAAATTTTGAGAATGCTGATGGAAATGATTGTTGAGGATGTAAAACGGGTAGCTGAACAACTGAATTAAAATGAAAATATACCAGAAAACTGTAGGATTACAATTCAGGTTTTGCAGAACCACGGTGGGAGCGCGATCGATCGGAAGGCTGACCAGAATGTGTAGGGTATGTCTGGGCGAGGGAAAAGTTCTGAACGAAATGTATGAGAGGAATAATTGTTCCATTATATAATGGAAAAGGCAATAGAAATATCCGTAAGGATTAGTGGCATAGCATTACTTGATATACCTGGGAAAGTGTATAGTAGGATTTTGATTGAGAAAGTAAGGCAAGTGACAGAAGCTCAGATTGTTTAGGCAAAGAATGTCTGTGGATTAACTGCTATTATGAAACAGTTCGGTGTATGTATGAGTGTGTATGTGTATATATATATATATATATATATATATATATATATATATATATATATATATATATATATATATATATATAAATATATATATATATATAAATACACATTATTTACATATATACATACATATGAAATACGTATTATATAAATAAATACATATATATATATATATATATATATATATATATATATATATATATATATATATATATATATTATATATATATACTATGAAACAGGAGATCAGCGTCTGCCCTATGAGCCTACAGAGGCCCATGAGGACTTTAACTTTTAAATATACATACATAAATATAAATATAAATATATATATATATATATATATATATATATATATATATATATATATATATATATATATACAGTATATATACGCGCATGCGTGAGAGAGTTTGTGTTGAACACAAAATCCGACATACAAGAAAGAAGAAGAAGAGTAAGGAACGAATAAAAACAGTCCGATAGGCTTCTCTTTAACCGGATTTTTCCCCTCAAAGGATCTGTTATCTTTCATCGGAAAACCCAAAGATCCCAACTTAGATAACCACTTGGCACAATGACTCTCCGCTAATTGGCCCCCCTCCACCCACCGTTCCCCCATCTCCTCCTACCCTCAATTCCACACCACCCCTCATAAACATCAGAACTCCCCATAAGGCTCCCCTTAGTCCCAATAAGGGACCCCCACTAGTCCCCATCCCTCTGGTGGGAAATACAAGTAATGGCAATACCACCCAGTATAAGAAGAAGAAGAAGAAGAAGAAGAAGAAGAAGAACAAGAACAAGAAGAAAAAGAAGAAGAAGAAGAAAGGACAGTTGCACTAACTTTGCATTAGGAGACGAGGGTACAAAAAGGTGGGATTGATAATATTTGAGATGGGATTCTACAGCCCGTAAGTCCATACACATCTAAAAAAAAAAAACTGTAGAAATCCTCAAAGGAAACAATCAATCTCGTCGGCAAAGTAGCAACGGTAATCTCAGTGCTTTTATAATTATCATATTAACACTACATGATAATAATAAAGTTAGTCCTAAATATTACTCAGACCTCTTCAAAATTGTTTCTTCGTTCACAATAAATAAAAGAATAAATAATAAATGAAAAAACTTGTACATTTCAAGAAACATTTGTATAACCGACGAAAATAAAAAAAATAAAAAACGAATGGATGACAGGGGAAATGAACTTATCTCCTAGCAGGCAGTTACAAATATGATGCCGATAATAGCGCTTGGAACAATTAGTGAAAATGTCATATAGCGCTACCAGACAGATTATCAAAGCGAATATACTCCTTCAAAAAATAAAGGTAAAAACCAAAAGCACAAAAATTTGCCATCACATACAAAACCGCAGTAAAATTGTGTGTGTAACATGCTTTTAGGTCTTGGTTTTAATAGCTTTTTCTTTCTTCTTTTTAGGTTTTTATGACTCTTGTCGGATATAGTACAAATGTTAATTATCAACGAGAGACAGACTGACGGACAGACAATGGCGAGTGGGCACGATATACCTTCAATTCATAGTAATTAAAAGCAAGAAATATGATGATGCCTCCACTAAAACCGTGTACTATCTCACGCGCGTGTGCGCGCACACAAACACGCACACACACACACATATATATATTATATACATATATATATATATATATATATATATATATATATATATATATATATATATATATATATATATATGTGTGTAAACATATGTATATGTGTGTGTGTGTGATCAAACTGCCAACCTTAAATACATGGACCTTGTTAACTCTGTCCTAACGTGCAGAACACCACAGTGCCTGAATGATACAAGAAAGACCTACCACAATTACAATAACAACCATTTTACTATTTACAGTTTTTATCAATCTCAACATAATAGCATTGAGCGTTACGAACATTTCATGACATGTAAAGAAGAGAAATGAGCCGTATCCAAATTCCAAGTATTTTAAACCAAGTATGGAAAAGTACATGATATCCTCATACTCTGTGAATTAACCATGAGCAGCACAGAAAAAATTTGCAAAGGCACTATGTGGCTGATAACAATTCCCAGCCAATAACCAACGCCGCCTATAACTGACAATCACAATTAAATAAAACATGGCTGAATTACAGTGGTGCACAACATCTACAAGAATCTTACCAAGGGGAGCTATTCTAGATGGTCAGTGCAGAGAGCGAGATACGTTTCAACTAATCATAAATATTTATTTTTGAAGATGTTTATTACCATAACAGAGTCATAAAATACATAAATATGTATATGCATAAATAAATAAATAAATATATATATACATATATATGTATATATATACATTTATATACATATATATATATATATATAAATGTGTGTGTGTCTATATATATATATATATATATATATATATATATATATATATATATATATGTGTGTGCTGTGCGTATATGGATATAGATAAATCAACCAGTTTAGCAAGCTTCTAATATGAAAATCATCTACGTGAAAAGAGAAATTAGACACGGTAAGTGGAACAGGAAAACAGTGATGAACGCGGATACAGGAAAACAAGGAAATAAACACGCACAGAAATTAATGTGAAAAAAGATCCGTGAAGACACTAATGCAACATTTAAAAGAAAGAAGAGGAATTAGCCTCATTTTTGTTAGAATGACTTATCTTTCATTTGCGGCTGTTCCAGTTTCCGCAATAGGTGCCGTGACGTCAGTGCTCTCCATATCTATATACAGTCCCATTTCTGAAGACGTGTTTGACGCTAGAGGTTAACTCCATTATACAGGATTTCCATTTAATTTATTTAAATCATAAATATGCTTTGCTCCCATTTATGCCTTCAATTTCGAGAATTATGTAAATAATATTGTTTTTGCTATTTCAGTAACCTGGTCGCTGGTCAGAATGGCCTCTTGCATAATGAACAACAAGTGTAAACACAATGAAAAAGTTGTTATTATTTTACATTATACGAATGGTACAGCCGGACATAACTAAAGCCAGACATCTGATCTGTTCACAGGACAGACAGATGATCTAACGAATAGAATAGAATATTGGATTTCGGCCAAAGGCCAAGCGCTGTCACCAATGAGGTCATTCAGCGCTGAAACTGAAGTTGACAGTAAAAAGGTTTGAAAGATGTAACAGGAGAAAAAATAATATGAACGGAGGTACAGTAAAAGGAATGAAATTGGTTGCAGCTAGGGGGGCCGAAGGGACGCTGCAAAGAACCTTAAGTAGCGCCTACAGTGCACCGCATGAGGTGCACTGACGGCATTACCGCCCTCCCCTATCCCCTACGGGGACGCTCTTTGGAGGCGAAGAGCGACTGCGACTTACTGTATTATGAACTAACTAGCGTACCTTTAATAAAGGCAACATTTAAGTATTTGCACAATAGCATCGCACTTATAATTTTCGAGTACATTGTTTCTACGCGAATTCTGTCGAAGATATGGCAACAGCTGAACGTTGAGATAATTGCTTATAGAATATCTGTGTTGTTCAGGTACACATATATACAATTAGCGCGAGCGCGCGGACCATCTCACTCAAGAGAGTGCCACGGTATAAGCTCAGTATCCGATGTAACAGGAAGATGGAGTATTTTGAGCCCAGAATAGCCCAGTTCCCTACGTCTGAAGACACAAGGATGCATAGTTGTAATATGAAATAAATAATAGTTATTGTACCTTCAAAATGCCCGATTACTGAAATTATATGTATATACATACATATATATGTGCGAGTGCATGTATATTGATATTTATATATACATGTGCATATACACATAAGATATTCATGTAAACCAGATTTTAGGTTTCTCAGTGTTCCGTTCATTGTCAGAATTTTATCCCGTAATAGGAACCTTGGTAACCAAAGATAAATAATTTGTTTTATAATACACACACACACACGCATGTATAAATATATATATATATATATATATATAAAAATCATATATAGATGCATATGATATATATATGTAAATATATACACATATATATATGGAAAAAAAATCATAGTAGATGCACGTGACTTCAGTCAATAAACGTGAAAGCGCTTGGTACTGAACTTTTTCCTGTGGGATTCGCTTATACATATATATGTATATACACACACATTATATATATGTGTGTTTCCATGAATATCTTGACTGAATGGGGTAAAAAAAATTATTAATATTTTAGTAATGTACTTAGACGAAACCAATACAGATTCATTAACACAGCGCTAAGAAAGCCAGTGAATGAATCTTATGCCATGATCTGAACCCCGAGAAAACTGCCAAATTATTTCATCTTTTTGATAATTCTGTATTAATCGGGTTTTTAAGCTTTACATTTGATTTGCACAAATTTTCATTTCTTGACAATTACAGGGTATTCCTTTGGCTCGTTTATAAATACACAATATATATATATATATATATATATATATATATATATATATGTGTGTGTGTGTGTGTGTGTGTGTGTGTATACAGCATATACTCATACACACATATGTGTATATATGAGTATTTATATATATATATATATATATATATATATATATATATGTATGTATGTATGTATGTGTTTGTGTGTGTATATATATATATATATATATATATATATATATATATATATATATATATATATATATATATATATATATATAGAGAGAGAGAGAGAGAGAGAGAGAGAGAGAGAGAGAGAGAGAGAGAGAGAGAGAGAGAAATGATGCATCACCAGACGATTACGCGTGCTAAAGAGGTATTGATTTCTCTCAAAGTCCTTAATGAAGACATAAGCAAGAGTATCGCTGAAATGCAAGAAATAATTGCCTCAATTAAGTGCCTGAGTTAAGATAAAACACAAAATAAGTAAGATCGAGTTCAGCACTTCAATTAAGACGTGTCTTAGTCTCAACAAACACATTCGAATCGGGACTTACGGTCATAACCTACCTGATCGCATTCAGATCATCGAAAAACCAAGTCAGTTGTATTAAAAAATATAAAGAGGAATAAAAGCCCAGGAAGCGTTTCCCAAGTAACGTTTCGGCCGTTTCATTAGCTGACATTTTCCATAATCAACTACTTGTGTCACATCTCGGTTCACTCCAGGCGCGTCGAAATTGCTCGAGAGTGTGGCGAAACGGCCACTAAACGAAGGCCCTCCTGAAGCCTTTCCTAATCGCGTTTATCGCAATGGCTAAAGGTCGGCCATGACAGCGATAATCTAGTGGTGGGATTCCCATGGACTTCGCATGGGTCCAAAAATTCTCTCTCTCTCTCTCTCTCTCTCTCTCTCTTATCAAACGGGTGACTCCTCTTGCTCCAATGGTCGAAGGAGAAGGTTTCCGTTCGTCCGTCCACAGTCCGCCCCGTCGTCGCCAGGGAGTCTTCCATCGTCGTGATGACCCATCATCATCAGGAAACCACCCACGAGGCGCCTTTCATATCAGTTTGGACCCTCTTCAAACAAATTCGGGAATGGAACTGACTGGCGGTGCGAATCCGGAGCCATGTTGCTATGCCTTGAACTACAGTCGTCACCCGGAAGGTAACACTTGGTATGTGAGGCGCCTTCCGGATTCGGCTTACGTGTTGCCATACGAATAGGCTCCATCTTCTGAATAATAATAATAATAATAATAATAATAATAATAATAATAATAATAATAATAATAATAAAGTCACGAGAAGTAAACTGGCGTGTAGGTTTTATCACCTGAATGTAAGACAGCTTCAAAATGTTCATCATTGCCATTATATTAATCCGGCTTGCTGGAAGTTGTCGTGAACGTTCTCTCTTTTAAATTCATAACTATAATGGACGTAGACATTTTCTCTGATCAGTATTTTATGGTAACTTTTATCCCTCTTTTCAAACACCCCCTCAGTGTTTGTGCTATCTATTGTCATTCATTTCACCATCAGAATCATATTTACCATCAAGTGTTGATTTTCGACAAAATAAATGTCACCGTTATCACAATTATCTTTCTCCAAAACTATGTAATTACAGAATTACGAACGAGAGTTAGAGACGTCATATAAGGTAGGGTACATTCACTATCTTCAATGTTGCTCTCAGAAGCGTTTTCAAGTTGAGCAAATCAATATCAGATCTAAAAAAGAAAAAAAAAAAGTCCTTCTATAACAAGCAATGTCAGGGCCCTACGGCAACACCACTGTAAATACCTTTCCTTTCCACATGACAACTGCGCCAAGACGAAGGCGGGGGTGGGGGTGGGGGCGGGGGCGCCTTGATGCAAACTGAGTAGAGACCCAGACCTCTGGCGTCTTCCTCCGTGTCTTGGACAACAATGGAAGAGTGATAATCGAAAGATATCGGTACATGTCATAAACACCTTGGCGCCAGGCACCTACACAGGATTTACTAGACGTCTAGTGCCTCATAATAAATAAATATGGCTATCAGATTCGATATTAAACAGCTAGGGGTTATTAATGTACCGCGCTGATAACAACATTGACACGGCTCTCTGACTCAGGCGATAATGGCCGATCAGCAGCAATTAGGACGAGAACAATATCAGTTGGACAATGAAATTTTGATAATTTCACTTGGCATACATTACTGAAAATTTCACTCCCCGTTCATCCAGCTTCTTCCCACCACACCCTCCAAAAAAATAGGCATCTATGTTGTGGGATTTATGAACATCTGACCACAATGCCAAGCATTGGGACCCTTTTAGCCATACAGCGCTTGAGGCAGTGGAAAGAGGCAGTGGAAAGAGAGAGTTGGAGTGGTTGAACAAGACGGAAGAATGGAAACAGGAACAAAGTTAAAATAAAAGGCTAAAACGTGGGTGCATTCAGTGGTAGAAAGGACGCTGCAAATATTTCCGTTATGACTACAGTGCACTAACCCCCAACAAAGACCTAACATTGTTATATTTTGGAATATATAAAAGAAAATGTATTCACGGTCATGTATCAAATCCATCTTAAATTCACTTGAATTTTCCTTGTTCCTAAAGACTGTGAAAATGAAATGACATTAGATGAAGATATAAGCATCAGATTTTTGTTAAACATAACACCATAACGAATTTACAAGATCCTCACTTAAAAGAACTTTCATTAATGACTGACTCATTGCTATGCCAAGTTCATTATTACTTTCACCCGAGTTCTTTCGGAAACTTGTTTTCAGCCGCACTTAATCTTGTGCCATACTATGACTGTGAACCCAGGTAATATCTGTAAATAAAACTGACAAAACTAGTTCATTTCACTTCTTCTATGACCAGTTTCCTGTCTTTCTTCTGACCTCGTACTTCTACGCCTTTACCATAATGACTGAGGAACTGGAAGACTGAACACCTTAGACCTGTCATCATTTTTGGATAAACAGTAAAATTATCGCATCTTAGACCACAACACGAGCCTTTCCTTCCAAATCTGGGTGTTATGTGGGATTTATACTTACATACTGTATATGAAATATTGTTTTCAAATCTTCCAATAAAATTGTTACTGAGGGACTTGACTCAAAGGCTTTTCTGAGTTACACTGTGTGGTTTTGTTCTAGAAACCTCCTAGAAAGTTTTCACAATAGAAAGTATGAAAACAGGACTTCATTACATGGATGGTAAGTTCCACATAAATGTGACGGAGCTATCTGGAGAGAAGTATTTCCAAGATATGTTACTATTTACTTCTCATCCCAAAATGCTGACAGATCTGAGCGAAAATCAATTACCAATTTTCGTTTTCTCGGTTTTCGTCGTGAAGATAGATGGAGCATGAGTAAGAGAGGAATGAAACTGATCTTTGTTGGAATCAAACGAACAAAAATTTTGTCTGTCCCATTCAGAGAAAGTCTCAGACTTCTTAAAACTATGTAATACACCTTCAAGACATGGTATTCCTCTGAGCATTCTAAATAATTCAACTTGTCTCTTCTTTTTAAAGGAAACATCTTAAAACACTTCCCAACAGTTGCTGAACTTTATTCTGGCAACTATGATCGCACTGTCTTTTCATTCAAAATAAAACTATATATTTCAGAAGTGTCATCCTTAACGCACCTTCCAGGAACAACAGTCAAATTTATAATTAATAGTTACAATAAAAAAAGAATATAAGAGTAATTCCTTAGTGAGGCATGCTCTCACACATTCTTTTATTATCAGAGAAACGTGATTTCAGCTTCTGTAATTACACAAAGGCTCTGAATCTATAACTATGTGAGGAACAAACAGAGAATATAGAATTTAGGCCAAAGGCCAAGCGCTAGGACCTATGAGGTCATTCAGTGCTGAAACGTAAATTGACAGTAAAAAGGTTTGAAAGGTGTAACAGGAGGAAAACCTCGCAGCTGCTCTATGCTTCAATTTTTAGGAGAGGGTGGAAAGTAAAATGGAAGAAAAAAAGAGAATGTGAACGGGGATACAGTAAAATGAATGAAAAGGATCCCTATCAGGGTAAGGAACATACAAACACAGTCCTTGCCATAACAATCATGGGTAGAAAAGATGAAATAACTTCTCAATTTTCCAAGCCTGAGCACACGAGACAGTGGTCACATTCAAGCGTACTAGTAGGACATTACAAAATGTGTCAAAAATGGCCAGTCATAGAAGAGGTAATTTTGTAGGTATAACCTTTTCTTCGGTAAAAATAAAAAAAAGATTTTAAGTCTTCTTTGTGATTGAACACGGTTTTTTTTTTTTTAATAATAAGTAACGCCACGAAACCTCACGTTTTCCCCAGAGTTCTACGTTAATAATTTAATCTAAGATTAGCCTGATGGAATTCAGGCTCTCAAGCCAGGCACTAGTGCGCTTAAGACAGTGAGAAGAGGGATTTGGAGTGGTTGGACAGCAAGATAAAGAGATCCAGAAAATTAAGACGGTGAATTCGATACCAGGGTCTAAAAGATGGAACGGGGAAAATTCCCACAGCTGCATTAAGAAATTATAATTGGAAAGGTATGGCTGCAAGATTGAATAAAGGGAGAGGGAATGGAGGTAAAGTATTGGAAAGGTATGGCTGCAAGACTGATTAAAGGGAGAAGCAATGGAGGTAAAGTAAATGTTGAAAAGTGGGTGCAGCTGGGTGCCGAAGGGACACTGCGAATACCCTGGTAATGCTTACAGTGCGCCTCGTAAAGTGCACTGCCGGCACTAACTCCCAACGGGGAATTCTTTGTTAATGACCAGCTAACGTCCAGAATCCACCATCTCAATGCAGTACTTAAACATGTGTAGAGTAATATTTTGTACAGTCAAGTCATTGAGTAATAATATTTTAGATCATGTACCCCAAGAGAAAGGAGCTATTACAAAAGAAAATAAATAAATAAAAAAAAAATAAATAAAATGGAATTTCTTGTCATTTTGAAGCAACATCCAAAATTTTTCTTGGCATGTCAAATTAACGCAGTCGAAAAGCTTGACCATCTTGAAAATCTGAAAAAAGGCATAAGTGGATTTCATATGAAGAATAAGCGTTTATGAAGCACAGAGGCCATTACCTGTTCTTTCACTGCTTACTGTACCTACATATGTCGGTCTAAAAAAATTGTTTTGATAAAATATACGTATTTATAAATTATTCACTTTAAAACCCCTTAGTTAAGTGATTGTTTATAATGAAAGTTGCTTCACTGTTGTTCATATAGTGAATGTGGAAATATAAGACTTATTTTAAAAATATATCATAATTTTCTATCATTAACAACTAATCTCCCTTACCAAGGCAGTTATGTATTTTCACAATGACCACTTAACAAAGTTGAAATATTTGCTCTAATTCTACAGAGGACCTGCAAGATTTTTCCAAAGAGCAAAGTATTTCCGGTAGGTACAAAACAGTCTACTTAAAATCACTTTTTCTCCAAGCAAGAACGCTCATTGGTACTCAAGGATAAAATCCGTGATGAGCGAAGAATGTACTTTCACACCTAAATTGTACGATGTTTGCACATTTACTTAGTTGCTTACAAGTGAGAAATAAACTTTAATTAAACACACACAGCCACAAGTCTTGTGGAGAACTACCAAAAATGGACTCTAGCAAATATAATCAACTTTGTCAAGCAGCACTGTAAAATGATTACACTTCTTTTACTAAGACAGTGCACCTATGTAGCTTGCATGTATATATATATATATATATATATATATATATATATATATATATATATATATATATATATATATATATATATATATATATATATATATATATATATATATATATATATGTGATAAATTATTATATATACAGTATATATATATATATATATATATATATATATATATATATATATATATAAATTATTATATATATATTTATATATATATATATATATATATATATATATATATATATAGTATATATATATATATATATATATATATATATATATATATATATATATACTCCATAATGGTTTCCCTTTCGTTTTCATGGTGGAGTACATCGTTTATTTTATTTTCATTGAGAAGAATACACTAAATATATATTTTATTTTCGTGATTGATAAGATATATAAATATATATATATATATATATATATATATATATATATATATATATATATATATATAATGTTCCCTGATTTCTTCATTTCCTAGCTTCTCAGACAGAGAGATCCTCAAAATCAACCTGGTCATCCTCATCTCTGTTCAATTCTGCTTCCTTTCCTCCTTCTTTCGAAATTATCATGTTCCTGAACTATACACCACTGGAGGTCTAATTACGGCACAGCAGACCTTTATTTTTAGCTAATTTGTTATTCTTCTTTATCACACACACACACTACCTCTTCACTTCCTTCGAGATGCTTTTATCCTGCTTTTAACCTCATCAGCATCGTGCCCTCCCCTCCGCTGGCTTCAAGTAGATCCTAAGTACTTGAACTGCTCTACCCGTTTTGATTCTTGGCCTTTTCTATCTTGCATAAATAACCTATCCCCTCCCTTCTTGTTGGAATGGAATGGAATGGAATATAGAGTTTAGGCCAAAGGCCAAGCACTGGGACCTTTGAGGTCATTCAGCGCTGGAGAGGAAACTGAGAGTAAGGAGGTTTGAAAGGTGTAACAGGAGGAAAACCTCGCAGTTGCACTATGGAATAATTGTTACGAGAGGGTGAACAGCAAGATGGAAGAAAGATATGAATGGAGGTACAGTAAAAGGAATGACAGGGGTTGCAGCTAGGGCCGATGGGACGCTGCAAAGAACCTTGAGTAATGACTACTGTGCACCCCATGAGGTGCACTGATGGCACTAACCCCCCATGGGGCCTGCTTGTTGGACACTATAGACTCACTTTTACCCACATTTACCATCATACCATCCCATTCAAGAGATTCCAGCTAACGATGTACAATTTTCTGAGTCTGTATTCAATAGACACTGTCTTTTTCTCATGAAATACATTGCTCAGTTATAAATATCATACCCTCTATGTACAGGATATAACAAACATAGTGTTATGCAGTAAGGTAGCCAATGAAATATAAGTATAGATAAATGGATAGATTTAATATCTGTCTGTCTGGGTTCTACATGTTATAATGAGATGCATATAAAGATCCGATGAAAAACTTTTGAAAATCGTTTAAAATTCACAGGCCTCTCAAAGTCGCAGACGGTCTCAATAACGTTACTTTCCATAACCTGTTCATGTTATATAAACAGATAGATAGATAGATAGATAGATAGATGGATATATATATAGATATTAGATATATATATTCCTTCATGAAATATTTAAACACCTAGGAATATATATTTAATTACAGTGGTATAAAAGTTCATATATATATATAATATTCCATATATATATATATATACTGCCCTAAAAAAGTATTTAACTAGATATAGATAGATAGATAGATGGATAGACAAACAGATATATGGATAGATAGATTAGATTGATAGATAGATATTCCTTCAACTGAAATCATTTAAACACCTAAGAATATTAAGAAAATTTGAGTGGCATTTAATTATATTGGTATAAAAGTTCATGTTGTTCATCTTTCTACAGAAAAACTTCATTAATGTCAATTTTCAATATTCCAACGTAGAGCTCTTCTGCTGCAGGGGAGTACTGCCATTTGCCGGAAAAAAGTATTTAACTCCTGACTGATTTATAAATATTAAGTTTTAAAGCCAAGCACTGGGGCACTTTCAGTCATTTTCAATCTATAAAGACAGTGAAGAAAATTAAGTAAAAAAACTTTTATATATATAATATAAAAGTATATATATATATATATATATATATATATATATATATATATATATATATATATATATATATATATATATGTATGTATGTATGTATGTATGTACAGTATATATTATATATATATATATATATATACTGTATATATATATATATATATAAATATATGTCTCGTTCTTAAAAACACACACACACACACACACACAAACAAGTATTAAGCCACAAATTTCATCTAATCTCCCATTCACCTTACCTCAGGAATAACTTACACGCAAGGGAAATTGTAAGTGATAAGTGCTCCGTCACCAGTGGGATTCGAACTGCTGCCTAGTCGGGAAACACCGGAAGTCCAGCGACTATGACCACTGAGCCATCAGAGAGGCTGTTGGTCATAGTTACTGTATTTTCGTTGCTTCCCATCCAGACAAAAGTTCGAATCCCACTGGTGACGGATCACTTATCACTTACAATTTCCCTTGCCTGTAAGTTATTCCCAAGGTATGGTGAATGGTAGATAAAGTTTGTGGCCTAATACTGTGTGTGTGTGTGTGTGTGTGTGTGTGTGCGTGTGTGTGTGTGTGTATTCTTCAAGAACGAAACTTGGTAGCTCAGAGAGTGTGCATTCTCAGTTCTAAATTACTCGGATTTTTATTAATTTTCTGTAAAAGAAAACTATTGTGCCGGCTTTGTCTGTCAGTCCGCACTTTTTCTCTCCGCCGTCAGATCTTAAAAAACCACTGAGGCTAGAGGGCTGCAAATTAGTATTGATCATCCACCCTCCAATCACCAAACATATCAAATTGCAACCCTCTTGCCTCAGTAATTTTAATTTTATTTAAGGTTAAAGTTAGCCTTAATCGTGCGTCTGGCAACGATATAGGATATGCCACCACCGGGCCGTGGTTACTGTATGGGCCGCGCCTCATACAGCATTATACCGAGGCCACCGAAAGATAGATCCGTTTTCGATGGCCTTGATTATACGCTGTAACGGCTGTACAGAAAACTCGATTGCGCCGAAGTTGGAGCATTTTTTACTTACTATTTCGTGACTTCCCTTTGGCCTTTGAACAGAAAAACAAAAGCACTTCCCCTTAAAAACATTCAGGTAAAAACTCTGCAACTCAGGAATGACATGGGTCTTATTTCCAGCCTAAATTCACTTCAACTGTCTAATTCTGCCTCCATCTGCTTATTTTGAACCCCAGTAAGTAGGCAGTGCCGTCGGTGCACCTCACGTGGTGTACTGTAAACATTAACAAAGGGTGTTGCAGCGACCTACCGGCTCGTAGCTGAACCCACTTTTTAGCCTTTTACTTTGCTTCTATTGCCTCCTCATTTCCTCAATCTTGCTGTCCAGCCTCTCTATCTGTAACTTCGTAGTGCAACTGTGGGGTTATCTCCCAGTTCCACCTTTGGATTCTTGCCATTTATCTCATTTAATGTTCTGGATCTCTTTACTTTTCTGTCCAACCACTCCATCTCCTCTTTTCACTCTCTTAATCATTTTTTTCATTTTTAACCGCTAGAAAACGGGTTCTCTGCCTCTTTTGGATCAAATGATGGAAAAAATATACAGGTCCTCATACTGAATTATTTATTACCTTTTCTCTTAGCCTGTCTCTCTTCGTTTAATTTCCCTTAATATATATATATATATATATATATATATATATATATATATATATATATATATATATATATATATATATATATATATATATATATATATATATATATATATATATATATATATATATATATATATATGTCTGTTGATCTGTTGACTCTGTCCAAAAGGGTTTTCAGCCGAAGATTTAAAGAAGAAGAAATGTGTCTCGAAAAACACTGCGTCATGAGGAGGTGAATGTGATACAGATATTTTCCAAACAATTCCTGCCGTCGCACTGCCCTTTGAGAGGCGGCGTGCTCCCGAACCAGTGCTCCCTGTTGCTAGTCTCACCAAAGACGTGTTTACCATGTGACAACGGCCCCACAACTGACTCTGGGGATGATTGTTTTCGGGGAGAAAGGAACAATATAAATCTTCGAGAAGATCAAAACATTTACATAACCTATGTCAACAAGAGCTGGCCTCGAGATGGATCACCTCCGCCGAGGCCGCTAAGGACTGAGATTCATCGCCGGGGTTAAGCACTTGCAACCTTACTGCACGCTGTGGATTACCCTCTTCCTAGGCCCCGTGGTTGGTTCGTCTCCATGGGTGGCCGGACTTTCACGAGGCGCCGCCGTGTCGCGATCGGCTGTGTTGTACATCATCTCACATCTCGCGATGGTTTTCACCTGAAATTCTAAATAAATACACAGCCTTTTTTATTATTAACATTACTGATATATGCAGATCCCGACGGGCGTACGAGTAACAGAGGGATATTGAACAGCGTATTCGAATTCGGTATTCCCGGTAAGGTCATGCATTTTGTACACAAAACCAGACAGTCTTGATGTGAGCACCCACAGCTCTGACAACCTTTGGGAAAAAGTTTAATCACCTCGAACCTCACCTTGTGTGGCGTAAATATTAACGCCAATACTATCGCTGGTAGGTTCTGAAATCGTCTTTAAAGGCTTCTTGCCGGGACATCCCTTGAAGTTCAGATATCAGAGGGTCATTTTCAGTCTACGAAAACTACGTTCGCAATATATATATATATATATAGGGTTATTATATATATATATATATATATATATATATATATATATATATATATATATATGTGTGTGTGTGTGTGTGTGTGTGTGTGTGTTATACATACATATGTATTATAAATACATACATACATATATATGTATATATATTATATATATATACTGTATGTACGTATATAGTCCTTCAAGAAATCACGCTTTTGCATTACTAGTATCAGGCGAGCTAGCAAGATGAAAGTCGGTCTTTGAGTTTAGCTCAAGTCCAAAGTTGTGAAAACAAGAGTGGCCTCGTATGAAACTTTCAAAAATAAAATGACTGCACTTTAAAAAAGAATACTCTGACAATTAAAAGTAACGAAAAGTAAGTTGTTTAGGTGCATAAAAGTAAACTGTAAAACGGACAGAATGTCTGTTATTAACTGTGTAGTGGTAATAATTAAAATAACGCAAAGATTGTAAATTTAATATTTTAAATAAAAGAACATAAAAGTTCAGAGAGGGGCAGCACAGCTCCAAAAGAAATCATCAATATCAGAAAAAAAAAAAGAGTGAGTGACAGCATGTTGTTAGAAGGTGGAGTGAGGGAGGGGTGCCGATTAATTTGCTACCAATTCTAATTAATAAGCTCTTTGTGGAAGTATACGGATTGGCTGATCCTGTGAACACTTCAGCGTTGGAAATTAAATTGTAGTCGCCTCACCAATTTGTTGCTTTCCTCTGAAGGAAGCCTTTGCAAAGGCAAACGTGTAATTAATAAAATAGTGTACACACTTTATAGATACATATACACATACATATATATATAATATATAAATGTATATATATATATATATTTATATACATAAATAAATAAATAATATATATATATATATATATATATATATATATATATATATATATATATATAAACTTTATGTAATTTGATGACCTAGTTATTCATTTTAAAAAAGATCTTAAAACTACTATTAACTCGAATTCATGCATGTATAACTAACTTGAATTATGACCTGGTTATTCATTTTTCAAAAAGATCGTAAAATAACTGTTAACACGAATCTGAATATTACCAATTTAGTTACAAATAATATGCAGCACTCTTTAGCCACTACTTTCATTCAACTACAGAAGGCTTTGAAATATGCTTGACTGTACTAAAAACGAGCTTCATCTCCACTCTCTGTAAACTATGCATATTTTCTTTAAAAGTAAAAAAAAATTTAGTTTGATCGATACATTCCTTCAGTAATTACTCACTTTTATTATCTATGATTCTCATCAAAAGATTAAAGAACTCACAGAGGAAAATATTGCACATAAAAAGCAGTGATCACTGAATTAAGTAAAACAACAACGATAATCATAGTCATAATTCTGTAATCGTGTTCTCAAAAGTCATAGTTGTTATTCCCTGCATAAAAGATTATTTTCAACAAGATAAACTTGAGGCAATCTTCATATGCAGGCAAAATAACCTATAACTTTCCGAAAACTACCTTCAATGTATACGATGTAAGTATACATAACTGACTTGCCATGCCAAGCCCTTGGGTACATACCCGAAAGTAGCAGCAGCGTTGTTAGCAGAAACGAGGGTGGTGGTTAAACACCCGTCAAAGGTAGTGTTAGGCTGTTAAGTTCGGTTCTGTCTCAGACAGAAGGCTGGCGCCATCGTGGACGGAAAGCCCACCGATTTTTAGGAGCGCGGTGAATGCCTATAGGCCTCCAGAAATACAGATTGTTTTACTTAGGGTACGTCCAAACTGCAGTAAAATATTTCATAAACACGCTTCGGAAAGTTACCGCATACACATCACAAACAGGTTGAGAACAAGTCAACGACCGTGAGAAGATAGATTCTTTGTCGAATACTATATTAATCGTAGGAAGCACAGGTTAGGACTGTCAGTAAATCTTTTAACTTGTATTTAGACAATGACATTGTCTAAGAAGTGGTAATGTCCTTGCCTAATGTATGTTTTTAACATATTTGTTCTTGTATTAGGGTAAATTTTGTTTTATTCGGTTATTTGTAAATTGTTTACATCTACTGTACAGTATGTAAACACAGAGGAATGCTTTTGTTAAAAATTTATAACTTTATTTGATGTATATACCAGTTGTTTGGTTACTTTTATAATAAAGTAAAAAAAACAAAACTGTCCGCAGTAAGTTGCCGATGTATATTTATGACAATTTTTTTCATGCAGTGTGGAAGCACCCTTCGGCTGTTTTCAAATCATACAAAATAAAGGACCGACACATGATAATAATACTCTCATCACTTGTTTCTTCTAAATCATAACAAACTTTCCTTAAATTCGTTTCCCTTTTTGGTAGGATATTTCCTTACATCTAACGCTGAGTAAATTCATTTTACAGCATTTAATTCTTGGAAATCGAGCGAGCCATCATAAATATTCTCTTTGAAATTCAGAGGGAACGATAATAATGTCCTCTGGAAATCGGGTATTCATAAAGTCACCTGCGAATGTTATTAAATCACATTAATTAGAGACAATAAACATTTATCAAAATCAGCATGATTCCGATTCGCCCACAATAATAACGGTACGATTTATGACACTGCCGTTCGAACTCCTTAATGCCTCTTCCATACTGCGAAGCACTGAAATGGTCTAGCTTAAAAATAAAAAAAAAACTGCCAATTTGAAATGATTTATAGACAGCGCTACCTTGATGTCATGATAATTGCAGTAAACAATTTACTGCTGGCTGACACTTCCGCTAGAATTTATGTGGGGTATACAGGGGATGCTCTGGTTCGTTTCCTTATTGCATTTTGCGACTCAAGGAATCCTCGACAGTGTGTATAGCGATCTGAAAAGATTCTCTCTCTCTCTCTCTCTCTCTCTCTCTCTCTCTTGTCGTCTTACACCCTCCTTTAGTGTTCTTCCTGAAGGGGCAAACACACGCATCACATCAAAGTCATGTTCGCTAAATTACAGATAAGAAAAAGAGCAAACAGCCCTTCAGTGGACTGGTCCTTACCATGCTTGGTTAGTCATGCATGCATTCCTACCAACCCCTGGGACCCCCACCCCTCACCCTCCCCAGCTACGGACAATCCCATCTGCCCCCATCCCCCCGCCCCGCTCCAGTTCCCCCAATCATTCCCTAGAACCAAGGGACCCCTGACAACTATACCTCATGCTGTAAAGTACTCCCTAATTCTTCCCCCCACTTATCTTTCTCCGCAATTCCCCTCCCCACCCCCTCTTTTCCCTTTTTCCGTAGCCTCTTCTTCCTATAGTTTTATCGCTCTTCTCACTCACTCACTCACCCACCCACT
>NC_089752.1:105802600-105807600 GCF_040412425.1 Macrobrachium rosenbergii
CAAGCGATTGTGAAAGACTACAGAATGATATCCATTCACCGGTTTTAAAGACAATATTCACACTAGGCAGAAAATATGCCTGTGCAAAAGAGGCAACTGCTCTAAGAGTTCCTAACAAGTGGAACATGATTTGAACTGCCAGAAAGCTTAGAATAAAGCCATCAATAACCATATCGCACCGACTCATTTCAAAATCAACCTGCCTGACTCTCCCCTGCGATTATACCTGATTAAGTCAACAGGTCGTGGTGTCATCCCTATCTGTGTTTTATCGGGCGTCGGCGTCACAAAAGTCTGCTGATAACCAAAAAACTGATAGGGCCGAGAGGGTCGTTTATCTCCCTTCAGTTTATCAATCTCTTCAGCCCGCATCGCTCGCCAAAGGCCGCCGCCACTTCACCCACGGCTTACCAGAGGCTCAACTGCAATCAACCTCGTGATAAGGAGACACCAACAACACCCAGACACAAGAATCATCATCAGGACCGTCTCCTTCTCCCTCCGTCACGTGACAGGCGTCGAAAGGTATCTTGTCTCCTGATGTTATTCGTCCGGAAATGGTTCGACAGTTCTACAGTACAAATACACAAGCGAGGTTATATGACTGTCAACAGGCACCCTTATGTCTCTCCTACAACATCAGATTCATAACTGCGTTCCTACAACCAGCATAACTTGACCGAAACCACGTACACCAAATACTTTAATAATATTCACTAGCACATTTAAATCAAACAGATAAACAATAACAAATATATATGCGCGCCCGCAGTGAACCATTAGTCTCTCATCGTCAAGAGAAATTCGTAGAAATATTCTTTTCAGGAATAATTCATCATTTGACATTCTTCACAAAGATAAAAAAAAAACAGTATTTACAGGCAAGACTCTTCAAAACATTCAATGTAAGAGGTTTCGACATTTTAAGTTCTTTCTCAAGTAAAACGATCCATCCAAAGCGAGAAAAACCCATCCAATTCTATATCCAAATCACTTAATGTTCATTAAAAACTATTGTCTGAGTATGGCTCATTCCTTGTGTAAACAAACATTTAAAAATAATAACTGCCATGAAGATGGAGCTATTTCTTAGTATTAGAGACAAATTACCTTTAAGTTTTTCCTCATACTGAAATTCTCATGGTATGGTAATATAAATGTACCTGATTAATTCTCCGTGACTAATATCAGCTGCAACTGGAAAAGAATATAACAAAACGGATAACAATCGTCGTCAGCAGAGGAAAAAAATTGCAACAAAATATTTCCATTTTATAAACTTTATTTACAAAGAATGTTCAGGTGTCTGTAAAGTTAGAGGGTGCTTATCAATGAAAGGATCGCCTGTGATAACAAAGAAAAAATTTTCATAAAATATTTCCCTATTAATTAAAAGATAGTACAGTGTCTACGTATCGTCTGGTTAAAGCATGTACTTCATGTTTACTTCTGATTATAATTAGCAGAAAAATATGTGAGTTAATTCCATAAATGTTATTCCAAGATATATATATATATATATATATATATATATATATATATATATATATATATATATATATATATATATATATATATATTATATATATAAATTTCCATCTTGGACCAAGCACAAACGAAACCGTTCTTTCCAGAACAGAGAGAGAGAGAGAGAGAGAGAGAGAGAGAGAGAGAGAGACTTCATCCCATTATCTCATGAGCTTCAGAAGTTATTCATCACCCGTGGCCTTCCTGGAACGTTAAACAAAAGCATCGATGTTTTTCTTTATCAACTATGTCGTGTGCGTGCGTGCGTGCTCGCGTGTGTGTGTGTGTGTTTGTGTGTGTATGTTCCGAAAGCATAGCATGACGTTCCAATTGATTTAACAGTCCTTCGTGTTAGGAACGTGACGTACAAATAACGAGGAGTTCATTGTTGTGGTCTACCTTCGACGTAAAAAGGACTGTACGCACGCGCACACGCGGATGACCCTACCGCCGCCACGCCTGGAATTCAGCTCTTTCATTCCTCGGACTGACGCTCCAAAGATTCCCTTTCAGTTGAGGAATGACCAAGACGCCATCTTTGTACTCTGTGTCGTTCGTCTTAATAACGGTGTGCTTATTTCGTCATTAATGCACCAAAGGACGCCAAGACTTTAACGTTCTTTTGTTCACTGTTTGTAGAGCAAAATAAAAAAAAAAAAAAAATGACCGTTTCAGTAACCTTTTCATTGCGAGTCTGAAAAGATCACGAGAGGGGAAGGTTACGATCGTGATAAACTGTGACACAAAAGACAGTAATGTTTAACGGCAACTGTCCTCCAGTTTGATTCACTGCAAGTGCATCGAGGTTCGTTGATCTTGCAAACACCTTTATCATCGTAAGAAAAATCAGGGGACGAAAAAGCAACAGGAGGCCGAAAACTCAACGTGGCTTGAGAGGCGTGTCAGGTGGAAGAACCTTGGTTCAGTCAGTAAGACATCAGTACCGTACGTCAGAATTTCTTCATTTGGTTCTTCATTTGGATCTTAGGCTTTGTACTGAGAAGCGTGTCCAAAAAGTGTGATAAAAATCAAGAAGTAAGGAGGACACTGTGGTTATGACAACTACATAAATATCATGAGAATACTCCGTGAATACAGCTGAAGCAAATTATAATAAAAAAACATCATGAATATCTTAACTTAAGAGGTAAACAATCATAAGATATGATGGTTAAAATTTACAATCCTTTAGATAGTAAAATCTGCGTTTATATTGCTGCCATTAACTACAGTACTCATATGTGAATGTACAGCAATTACTCACTGGAAAAAAACAGGCAACTAATGTCTCACACTTTTTTAGCATAACCTGAAAGTTAAGACACAAATGTAAGGCTATATGCAAATGATTCCTCCGTCAATACCCTGGAAAAAATTGCTCAACGTTTTCAATTAACGACAGGATCAAGTTTAAAAAACAGGAACTTAAAGGACAGAAGAACTGTCCTGAACAGAATATTTTGACACTCCGTGGCGACTGGAAGAACATTCAGCAGGAAAGTCATTCAGGAAGAAAAAAAGTAAATAACAATGATAAAAACAAGCAGTATCAATTAAGGTCAACATCTGTCAAAGTACGACATCTGTCAAAGTACGGCAGTAGCTTTCGTGCGAGTAGGACGTGACTGTGAAGTGCTCTGTGAAAAGTGCCTGACTTGCGCGATGTTCAAAGTAAATACGAAGAAGAGGAATGGAAAAGAGAAAACAAATACTGACCCGTTTTCCATAAGTGATTCAAAAGAGGCAAAAAACTTTGATCAGTTGCGGGAGCTATATTTTGATATTGTCAGAATGAATCTGGCACAGGCATCCTTCCCAAACAGTGAAAAACTTGCTTGTATAAAGCCGGCCCATAAAGGAAAAGGCGATAAAGAAAACCTAAGCTTCTACAGACCAATATCGAACCTATCGTGCTTATCAAAACTTACAGAAAGGGAAGTTCACAAACAAACGTGGAAACACATGTAACAACTCAACATTATACCTGATGATCAGTCAGCGTACAGAAAAGAACCACTCAACAGAGACTACATTGTGCGCAGTTATAAATGATATGGTAAAAATTATAGCAAATGGAAAATGTGGTATCCTGGTTATGCTTGACCAAAGTGCAGCATTTGACAGTTGACCACAATCTGCTGCTTGGACACCTGAGAGCAGTAGGCATCGAAGATGACGCACACAAATGGTACAAAAGCTACTCAGGAGACAGGAAGATCACAGTGATTATATCAAATGTGAAATCAGAAAAGAAAGGCCTAAAAAAAGGCAGCGTTCTGGGTCCGCTGCAATTTGGCATTTACAAAACTGAACTATCTAGGATTTTAAATAAGCACAAGTCTAAGTATAAACTGTATGCTAATGATACTCAGTACAATTTTCCTGTCGAAACGGTAGAAGACGCCATTAGTAAAATTGATGCAATAATGAAAGATATAAAAAAATGGACGTCGGCGAAGAAATTGAAACTTAATGAAGACAAAAGTGAGTGTATGCTATCTGGATCTGACAGTGCACTACGAAAATTTGAACACTTCAAAAGAATAACTATTGGTTCGTCAACAATAAATATGTAGCAGAAGTGAGGAGTTTATGAGTATTTATTGATAATAAATTGTCGATGAAGAACCATATATATTAAATATTAAAAAAAACCTGCAACTATCATATTAGAAACATGGCAGTTATTAGAAAATACCTAAATGAAGATACTCTGAAAACAGCAATTTGCAACCAAATACTTTCGAGGCTTGACTTACTGCAACGTTATATACTACGTCTCCCTAACTACCTACTAAGAAAATTTCAAGGAGTACAAAATAGAACCGCCAGGTTAATAAAAATAACTACGTACCCGTGACAGAATAACCCCAGCAATAATTGAGCTATACATTGGCTCCCAGTAAAAGCTAGAATAGAATATAAAACACTTCTTACAGTCTTTAAAGCACTAAAATATGGTGAACCAACGTATCTGAGAAACGGCTTAAACTTCATTAGACCTGAAATGAATATTGTAATCAGACATGCAAGTGAAGCATATAGGCTATTTGAACCTAGAACAAATCGTAAGTCAGGCGAGAGAGCATTTGTACACTGCGCACCAAGACTATACAACAAAATACCCCCTGAAGTGAATATCTTAAAAGAAGAAAGCAAATTTTAAAAAGAACTAAAGACTCTCCTATTCTGCAGGAGCTACGATAATGACGAGAAAACTCTAAAAGACAATTATAAAATATAAGAAGCACCTTATTTTGAAGACGTACAAGGGCTCGCCAGAGAGGGAATCATCCCTGTGGAGGGCTGTACATAAAACCAAACAAAATGAAAGTGAAATAAAGAGATAGAAATTCACCCTATGAAATTAGGCGAAATTAGGCGGTCAAGCCAAGCCCTAGGGCAATTTCGGCCATTCAGCGCCTAGGAAAGTGAAAAAAAAAAAAAAAAAGAGTTGGTGTGGTTAGAAATCA
>NC_089752.1:105810100-105840100 GCF_040412425.1 Macrobrachium rosenbergii
TCTTAATATATTACTTTCAATTTTTTTATATATATATTGTGTTGGATTCTCCTGTACCTTTGCCAATGGTTTTCTGTCATTATTTGCTTTTAATTATTTTGACGCTTGAAATATCAATCACGTTCTCTAGTTACTGGTTTGTTATTTGTTATGTTATTAATACTATTGGTAAACAAATGACACGAACGTGGAATTATCTGAGTAGTTCTAGCAGCTCTAAAGGTGTTCTTTATATAAATCTAATGTTTTTTCATCTGCGATCTATTTCCACGGCCTTACCATTTCATATACATGCCAAAAATAATATGTGCCTCAACAACAACGCATCTACACATTTTAGGCTACTTGTGCTTCACTTATCACCTGTGCACTACATTCCTTGTTGCGTCTTCTTTATTGAGCTCCTTTCGTACTTGTAATAGTAATACGTGGTTATTATTATTATTATTATTATTATTATTATTATTATTATTATTATTATTATTATTATTATTATTATTATTCAGATGATAGACCCTATTCATACGAAACAACCCCACAGGAGCCATTGACTTGAAATTCAAGCTTTCAAAGAATATGGTGTTCATTAGGAAATCAGAGAAGGTAGTGGGAAATACAAAAAGACGAGATCAGATATTATGAAAACAGATAAGTTAACAAATAAATTAATGAAAATGTAAGTAAATTATTGAAATACAATGAGAATTGTATTAGGGCAGTAATGCAATGCATCTCTGCTTGAACTTCTGAAGTTCCAATTGCACAACATCCTCAGGGAGACTGTTCCACAGTCCAACGGTGTGAGGACTAAAGGTCCTCCGGAACTGAGAGGTTCGACAGCGAGGCACATTTACTGCATTTTGGTGGTGGGGCTCTTGGCAGGAAAAGGGAATCGGGAATCAATTGTAAATGTGAAAGGTCTGTGTTAAAATACAATTTATGAAAAACTGACAAAAAAAAAGATACCATCCGTCGATGGTCCAAGTCATAACTGTTAATATAAGGAAACAGAAACCTACCACCACGAACCACTCTAGATAGATAAATCTCTGGCAGAAGCAGACATCCACACCGGAGAACAGTAAAAGGACAAATGACCTACAACAGGTTGCACTGATTTTATCACTGTTATAAATATATGAGGCCTTATAAATAATACCTAACTTCCGTGCGGTATTTGCTGAAACTTTCATTAAATGTTTCTCAAAAGTAAGATGAGTCAAAAGTTACACCTAGAATAGTTAAAGCTTCAAACCCATTCAGCAGAGTCCCTTCCACCTGAAGTGGAGGATGGGGTGGAAAATCAGTACGAGACCTGCTAATCAGTAGTGTTTTCGTTTTACTGGAGTTCAGCCTCATACCCCACCGACTATATCATTCACTGATCCGGTCCATGTCCCGACTGAGGCAGAGGGCAGCTTCACTTCTCATAAGTGAAAACTTTACTACATTTTACATCATCGGCAAAACTGAACAATCGTGTTTTCCAGGCCAACAACCATATCACTTGTATACACTAAAAATAAAGAGTGGACCAAGAACACTACCCTAGGGAACTCCAAACACAATAGGTCCTGACTCGCTATAAAGATCTCATCAACAGCAACACGCTGCTGCCTACATGTAAGGAAATCTTGAAGTAATCCTAAAACATATCCACCCACTCCAACATTCGGAAGTTTATAGATAAGTGGCTTGTGATTTACTAAATCGAAAGCAGCACTAAAATCTATTTGAATTACTGTGCGCTCAAAACCTTTATCAAGGTTCTCTCATAAATGGCACTCCAAGCCTAAAAGATCATCGCACGAGTAGATCGATGGTAGAGAACCGAACTCGCTTTTGGAAGGTCAGTGGTTCGAGTCTGACCTACGGCCACCAGTCAACCCAAGTGCAAATAGGTGCCAGCGGCAGCTGGAGTCACAAGAATGGCCTTCAGGGGCTAGCGACTACACCTTTGATAAAGACTTCTGAGAACTGCAAGTTTTTTACCATAATGGCCCTAGACTCTCCAAAGGGAAAAGGTTAATAATAATAATAATAATAATAATAATAATAATAATAATAATAATAATAATAATAATAATAATAAATAAGTTTCTTCGTTTCAGCAGGTAAATTATAAAGCAGTTGAGAAGGCGAAGTGTAAGCTCAACGGCATATGGGGCGCCATTCTTTTCAACGAAGTTTGCCTAAAAGTGGGGTTCCTTCCAAAATAATAATGATGAAGGAGGAGGAGGAGGAGGAGGAGGAGGAGGAGGAGGAGGAGGAGGAAAGGAGGAGGAGGAGGAGGAATGATGGAGGAGGAGGAGGAGGAGGAGGAGGAGGAGGAGGAACCTTGAAAGTTTATTGCCTTAAGTATGACTCTTCAATAAGTAAGAGAACATTGCTGACTCAGTTTTCAAAATCTTTTATCTGCACACTTACTTCATTCGGTGCTCTGTTAAAAGTATTTGGTACCAACTTATTTCATCTTCCCGACCTTATTCAACGCCCGAGAAGCACCTTTTCATAAATATGTCACAACGAGAACTTTAAAAACACCATGTCCTGAGAGGAGAGAGATAATGCACAGCTTATATCAGCGTGAGAATCAACTCACAGATAATTTTTGTAAAGACTTGGCTATCGAAAACATTTTCATGTTTATCTGACTCAAGTGCCCAGCCTCTGTCTACCTGATGCGATTGTGATTACAAAGGATCTCTTTTCATTCTTTTTTTTTTCCTTCCGATGCTAGGCCCTAATGGAGGGTCAGGAAAATCGACATATTCAGGAAAACTTATAGTATTAATTCTTATATTGTGTACTTTACCCGCAATTCGTGAAGACCAGAAAAAATTAGAATTTCTACCAATGTGAGCTCTGAATTCTATTACAATCTCAAGGAATTTATTACATACATACATACATACATACATACATACATACATACATACATACATACATACATACATACATACATACATACATACATACATAGGAACAAATGTAGTGAACACGAAGTCAGTCACACCCTTGAAATCATGAATATTAAGGAAATTTTAAAATTGTTTTCGTATAATAAACGTACGCTGTTCTTTACTTGGACAAGCTCAGATTTTCTGAGTAACTACAAAGTACACCATTACGTTTTTCATCGGCACACTAAACAAAAATTAATTTATTGAAATAAAGTATTATCTATAATTCTTATAACTGTATCAAATAAATGTCTACCATGTTATTGGGTGCAATCGGCGCTCGGGTATGCAATACACTTTTGGCAAGATTCCAAATCTAACCAATGAGCCCAGGGTTTGTTTCTACACCTGTGAGAACGGAAAAATAGCTTGGAAGGTTAAGCGGGCATTTTTTTTAATTGTAAACTCCTTTCTGTAAAAAAAAAAAAAAAAAAAAAAGTTTTAAATACTTAAAGATTGCCCCCAAAATTAGTTCCCGCAGACATGATTGCTTATACAAAACAGAATTTCAATAGAAAAAAAAAACATTCATTAATGCCCCCAGGAGCAATCGATTTAGAAATATTTGTCCACCGACAAACTAATAAATCTTTTCAATTGGAGCGCCAATACATTTTGTAAACTGCAATAAATATATTACCAAAAATAGTTGCTGCTTATACAAAAATATTAAACATTATAATGGGCAAGGTGCGACTGTTCCTTGGTTGAGGAATCCTTCCCTGCTCACGTGAATACTGGGCCAATCTCAATTTCGGGACTGATTTATCTATCACTGAATCATTAAATCTATAGGCAGTCTAGCCAAGCGCAGGGTCACTATCGGCCATTCAGCGCTTAACACAGGGGAAAGAGGGAGCTGAAGTGGTTGGACAAGGAGGTGAAGAGATCCAGAAATTAAAGGCGACCAAGTACAAGGATCTAAAGGTGGAACTGGAGAAAACCCCACACATGCACTAAGAAGTAACAGTCACAGGTGCAGCACAACAAGACTGTAGAAAGGAAAAGGGACTGGAGGTAACGTAAAAGGCTAAAGAGAGGATGCAGCTAGGTGCCGAAGAGACATTGCAAACACCCTTCAGTAACGCCTGCAGTGCATCGTCAAGTGCACCACGTGAGGTGCTCTGATGGCACTAGCCCTCTTACGAGGTCACTTCAGGACAGAACGCAAGGACCACTATCTTTTTTTTTTTGATGAGGACACGTGTCCCCGGATCGGTGCCGAGCCATTGAAACTAGAAATGATAAAGACGTTTTAAAAATTCAGTACAATTAAATGTATCTTGCACACGAATAAAATTCGATTAATATGCAATCTGTCTTGTTTCGTCATCGTGATTTCAAACTTAAACTTTCAAACCACCATTGAAAATCAATCGCACTGAGTTGCGTTCATGCTCCATGCCAGCGTTCCCCCTCAGAGGATCTGTCCAGTGGAACGTCATCAAGGAGATCTATACCTGGAAGAGGTCTTTAATGAAAGACCCAGTTCCTTCTCGTAATGTAAAGTTATTCTCCTCCAGCGTCCCGTCTCGTAATTCTCATCCAAGTTGGTCTGGATCGTTCAGCTCTTCTGGTGCCCTCAGGGCCCCAGTTGACGATGTCAATTACTGTTCTCCCAGGGGTAGCTCGAAGGGCATTTCCAAGCCATCGCCATAATCATTAATCATTATCTCATCTACATTTAGAACCTCTGTAATTTCCCATATGGTATTGAACTGAATTGAATACAGGATTTAGGCCAAAGGCCAAGCACTGGGACCTATGAGGTCATTCAGCGCTGAAACGGAAATTGACAGTAAAAGGTTCGAAAGGTGCAACAGGAGGAAAACCTCGCAGTTGCACTATGAATCAATTTTGGGAGACGGTGGAAAGTAAGATGGAAGAAAGAGAATATGAAAGGAGGTACAGCCAAAGGAACGAAACACGTTGCAGCTTGGGGCCGAAGGCACGCTGCAAAGAACCTTAAGTAATACCTACAGAGCACCGCAAGAGGTGCACTGGCGGCACTAACCCCCCTACGGGGCCCTATATGGTATCGTTGTTCACTCCGCACCATCTGGCCCCTACATTATTATTCATCAAGATTTGTTTTCATATCGACAAAATCTTTTTATACACTTTTCTTATGATACTATGTTTCTTGTTAAGTTAAGTATACCATAGTTTAACCAGACCACTGAGCTGATTAAAAGCTCTCCTAGAGGCTGGCCCGAAGGATTAGATTTATTTTACGTGGCTAAGAACCAACTGGTTACCTAGCAACGGGACCTGCAGCTTATGGTGGAATCCGAACCACATTATAACGAGAAATGAATTTCTATCACCAGAAATAAATTTCTCTGATTCTTCATTGGCCGGTCGGAGAATCGAACGCGGGCCCAACAGATATTTCTTGTTAAGCAGTGCAGATCATACAGACGTACAATTTAACTTACCAAAGTAATTTCGTCTTATTTTATTTTATCCAGCCTGCCCATTGTTGGAAGCGTCCTTTATGTTTCTCATTTAATTCTAGCACTAGATAGTCTGTATTAGATGTTACCGAATCTTAATATATATATGAAAGACTCAACCTCATTAACCCTTCTCCATCTAACGTTACTCTACCCACAATATTTGTTTTTTCTTGTTATTTTACTGATAAAAGCAGCAGCATCTGTTTATTCTATCATGGGTATTGATTATTCAAGGTGTTTACAGCTCTGCATGTCTCGTTTCTAAGTTAGGTTATGCTGTGCTTTTCTTCAGATGGTGAGTAATTCTTGTACTCGTGGGAAATCTAATACCTTGACCCAGCCTCCCACACGAGGAATGAAGATGTAAAATCTTCCAAGAAAACCTAAAGACTTTCTGTTATTATCTGGGCGTTATCATATAGAGAACGTTGTATGACTTTTCCAATATGTCTGCAAAATGTCGTCACTGCCGTGACAAAGGGGCGTATCTCAAAAAAGTTGAAAATTGAGATAATATCACCATTATGTTTCTCGCGGCGAGTTTTAGTGTGACAAAGTAGCGTATCTGTACGCCTAACAGTTGCCGTATTAGTTCATTTTCAGGTGAGGACTTATCTAAAAAATGAATGACCATTCACGAGACGTATCGGCGTAACTAAAGTTACGTCTCTTTGTAGCGTTTCAAAAAGAGCAATATCAACATGAAGACCAGGCGTATCTTGAGATGCGCCTATTTGTAATATCATTTAGATTACCATACAACCGATTTCAATGACTTATGCCTTAGTGTAACAAAATGTACGCTATAAAATGTTTTAATTAAAATATATTTACATCATAAAATCGTTCATATCGATGTAAGTTGTGACACTGCATAACACAGACTTCGAATTGGTCTCTCTCTCTCTCTCTCTCTCTCTCTCTCTCTCTCTCTCTCTCTCTCTCTCTCTCTCTCTCTCAAAACTTCTCACTACAAATACACAAAGGCCAATTTAATAGGACAGATTTCTTCAAATACCAGTTACTATATTCATGAACATAAGTAACTATTACTGCTTTTAAGTAACATTCGTCTCCTTATTCGTTGGATAAAAAGGTGTTTAGCCCTATACACCTCCAGAGTAAAGAAAGTTTTACTTTAACGTTAATCTGTTTATGCACTTAGTCATCTGCGTTCTCCATAACAGCAAGTGCATTAAGTGGTATCCGTTTTTCTTTAACTGAATATTACTTTCAGTTCTAGTATCTTACCTAACGTTTTTAGATCTAGTTCCATCATTTTTTTGATTTTCATACTATATAGCCTATTTCAATTAATGCAATCTTTTTAACTTATCGTTTAATATTCGACTTCCGTCAGTCAAGTTTTTTCCCATTCAATAATAGATTTAAACTATCGCTAACTAAAACACACACACACACACACACACACACACACACACACACACACACACACACGTTTCGTAATCTTTTTATGCTTCTATGAAAACAGACTTAGGGGTAATGAATATGAAAGCTCAAAAAACAAGAAATTTGTTGCAGCAAGGAACATTCTTAAACCTAGTTGTAATGTAGTTACCTGCAGCAAACTACTGTAGGTAAAAATGCTCGTCATTCTCGGAAGCAGAAAGGAGGACATACTTCAGGCTTATTATGGAACCAATAGTCTTCAACTGTAAAGAGAGTTTATTGTTCGCTTTGTGAAAGTTTACTAAGGTAAAGCAGAGAACTGTGAAAGATCAGGGTTCTAGAAGAACACTGAACATGTTAATCGATTTCCACGAATGGAATCCCACTATTGTCGACAAAATTCAACGCGAGATTGTCTGCATCCAGATCTTAACAAAAAGAGAATGCATGCTATGTTTTTAGAAGAAATTTCTCCGAGAGGCATATCGGCAAGCTACACAACTTATTGTGAGATCCTAAGGGCCAGAATATTTCCTTCCATAATCCTTAGAAGGATCTCTGTAAGCTGTGTGAAAATTACAGAAAAGGAAATGCTGAGAAGAAAACAGAACTTCAAGACCAATTTCAAGAACACACAAAAGAGAAGGAAGCTGTAAGGAGAAAGAAAGATGGAGCTAAACATGATACTGATCCTTTTCTCACTGCAGCAACATTTGACCTCCAGCAGGTTATTTACCTCCCAAGGACAAATGATAACATGCATTATTATAGGATGAGATTGACTAACTATAATCTTACTATCTATAACTTGCAAAGTAAGGCTTTCCATTGTTTTACTTGGCATGAAGGACAAGGAAAACGAGGATCCTCTGAAATTGGCACCTGCTTAAGTATTTACTTTGATAAACTGGATGCTGCCGGGGTCAAAACTGTAAAACTGTTTGCGGATGGGTGTCCTGGACAAAATAAAAATTCTGTAATCACAGCCATGCTCTTGCATTCAGTATGCAGACTGAGAAGTATTGAAAAGATGCACCTAATTTTCTTCGAGGCCTATCACGGCCAAAACGAAGGTGACCCTGCACACAGTGCCATTAGCACTGCCCTTGACAATGTTGGTGACCTTTATGTGACTTCTAAATTAATACCCATTTTTCGACTAGCAAGGAAAAAAAATCCTTATTTTGTTCATCCAGTCCAGACTCCTGATTTTCTCGATTTTAAGACAATGGCAAAAGTCTTCATATACTACCCATTAGAATAGACGACCGAGGAAATTCTGTTAATTGGACAGGAATGAGAGAAGTAATGGCGCAAAAGAATTCTTTGCTTAAAATTTTATTCAAGACTAGTCCAAATGAACACTTCAGATCTATAACACTGAAGCAGCGAATGCAGTCTGACCCAAACAATTTACTTCTCAAAACTCTACACTGAACCTCCTAAGATCTCAAGGAGAAATAATGAAGATCTGATGTCACTTTGCAATAATGCTTTTCCAGTTATCAGAGGTTCAAATCTTTGCATGTAAACTAATAAGTTTTTCATAGAACTTATGCCAAAAACAATCTAAAAAAAAATAAAGTATATAATTTTATATATATATATATGTATATAAAAAATATATTTTTATATAAAAAATATATATACAGCTTTTATTTGATTTTATCGTGTGTACATCAAGAAAGTGTTTTAATAAGTATTGTGAATAAAGTATGAATTATCTATTATTTTTTTTCATTACATCCATAATGACTTAGCTTTTCGCATATTATTCTCTAGCATCATGAAATGTTTACCCAAGCAATAATTTCCCAGAGTCATTTCCAAAATATCTCTGAAAAAAGTAGTAAAAATAAGTTCAGTTCCATGTCGTGAATGAACAAACAGTTGAACTAATAAAACCAATAAAAAAACAGCCTCAATGATGAAGTAATCAAAATAATGCTTTCTACGACAACGTGAAGGGTAAGGAAGGGGATCTCCATAAGAAAAAGATGCACATCTTTTGCATAACTAATAGATTCAGTAAATTCAGATCCTTCTCTTAACAGATTAAACGATACAAGTAAGGCGTAACTAAAGTGTTTTGAAATTTAAAAACTATTCGTAAAAGACGAAAGGGCGTATTATTTTAACACCCCTAAGCATAAGAAAAAGTAGAATTTTTGTAATTACATTACACCTATGGCATACTACATTCTTTTGAAAAACTCTGTGCCAAATTTATTTTTACTACCTTTGGGATTAAACGAGCAGTTAACAGAAACATTAGCTCAAAAACTTTAGATGACTCCTGAAAAAGTGAAAAAACTGAGGTACACCACTTAGACTTGGTAGTGACGATGTGTATGGGATAAATTAATTTGTGGGTTCCACAAAGCGCCTTCAGTGGGGAAGGGGCGGCGGTCGGAAAGAGAAGCCTGTTGTAATTAAGCAAGCAAGGGAGTGTAGACTTGTAATAACTAAATGACATTTTTGTAAAGAAACTCTTCTCCTCACTCCCATGCTAAGCAAACTTAACTCGGACTGCCAGAGAAATTGCTCCATTTTTCAGCACTCATCTCTCAGCTGCTTTTCTTGCCAGAAACTTTAATACTCAACACGGTACTGCCTTATTTCATTCTAATATTTCCTCTTTTTCTTTCCTTGCATTCTCTTTTTCTTTAAATCTTCAGCTCAAAACCCCTTATGGACAGAGTCAACAGACTATAAACCCAAAAGGGCTCTAAAGGGAAATAAGACAGCAAAGACGGACAAGTTAAAGGAAAAATTGATAAATAGATAAATGTAGGGGAATGGAAAATAAAACCGATCTACCTGAATTCAGGAAAACATCAGCAGAAAGCAGGGATGAATTTGTTCCTAGCTTAAACATTTGGAGATCAGGAGAGTCCAAAACTGCACTAGGCAAACAATTCCTTATATCAGTTGTAGCTTAAATAAAACTCTTAGCAAACTGAGTCGTATTAACCCTGATACTAAAAAACTACACACTGTTTGCAGCAGCAACTGCCAACAGTGTGTCGTTCCTCCCCTGCAATTGGGGTTTGCCACTGTTTGTTTATTGAAGAACAAACGGGTACCATGATGAGGTCACATTACAAAATGGTCACTTAACGGATTTCAAAGCAAGCTAATTCGAGCCACTGACTGCTTAATTTCTGTACTTATCTACCACTCTTTGGGAACATCGGTTCCCGTTCCCTTTCCTAAAAATAAATTAAAGCTTAACCCTATTTCTTTAACTTCCACTATTGCTAAGATGCTTTACTGATTGACTGATTTATCAAAATTAAGCTATAAAGCCAAGTACTGGACACTTTCAGCTAGTTAGTGCTAAAGAGTGAAAAGAGCGAGTTGGAGTGCTTGGACAGCAAGGTTGAAGAAAGGGAATAGGAATGGAGGCAAAGTAAAGGGTTAAAAGTGGTTGCACCTTGGGGCCGAAGGAACTCTGCAAATAACCTTTAGTAATGACTACACTGTCTCACGTCAGGTGTAGTGAAGGCACGAACTCCCTACGGGGTAGTGCTAGATTTATCTAACTGCTTTAAATGCTTTTGAAGTTACGGCTCCTATTACCCTGATATCTATAATTGCCTCCCTCGGATTTTTTTCTCACACTTGCATCAATTTTCTCGCGAAGGCTGCTTCTACTTATCCCTAACTGTACCCCCTTTCCCCCAACACTACTCCACGAAAAAAGTTACCACAGTAATCCAACAAAACAGTCTTAATTAGTTTAGCTTTCATTAATGATAAAATAATTGAAATTCGCCTCAACATTCACTTCCTTAAACATCTGTGTACATTTCTACACCTCTTAAGTTGGCAGAATGTTTTTCATAGGGTCAGATCCTAAGGCCTTCTCCCACAATTCATAAATATTTGCCCATTTTGTTTAGTGGCACGGGAAAGTATTTTCTCTTTCATCTCCATAAAGTCTAAAAAGTCTGGGGGAAACCTGTTAGCCAAACTTCAATTTCATCTCTGAAGTTTTTCAATATGATTCCTCATGTATCATCTCTAGAGCGTCAGTCTAACACACATCATTATCATCATCATCATCATCTGAACCACAGAGGCTTAGCCAACTGGACAAGATAAAAATAAATGAATGGTCTCACAACATATAGTCTGATAAACCTAATAAATCGGAGCAGATAATGAGTGAATGCAGTTAAATGGCGTAACGCCTTGTGAGCCAGCGAAGATATCGTCACGTTACAATAATAATCAGATCTGAGTCACTTTCAGCTGATAATGCCAGAATACCGTAGGCGCCACCCCAGAAAAGAACGGCGCCAGATCTATTCGATTACTGCAGTGAGGGATTTAGGGAGGAATGGTAAATATGAGACTCATCCTCGAGCAGTGCTATGAGGTTTATCAAAGAATAATAGTTAAAATAATGACATCAATAATCAAAATCACTAGAGAGGAAATCAGAGATTCAAGACTAGTTTCCAGAAAACTCAATATAGAGTAAATGAAAACAAGAGTTTCACTTGTACATACGCAAGTGAAGAATTCGCGATAAATCACTTACACACAAACTGTTTAAATCCTGTACTCAGAATGCCCATACCCACCAAAGTGATACCAACATCTTATATGCATGCTTGCTCTAACCTGCGTTTTTGTATATCTGGATTAAAGTTGGTGGCAAGACTCATTTTCTGAGAAACTTTGGTTGAATCTTTGTTAAGATTTAGTGTAGTTTTTTGACAAAAGGAAATAGTCAAATGTACATATATCCGCCAAAATTGATTCATCTGGAGAGCGTCACCCTATGAACGTAATTGACCTGAGTTTCGTTAAAATCCATTCAACAGCTCTCTCGTGTTCGTGCTAAGAGTCAGAAAAGGTTATGGAGAGAGAGAGAGAGAGAGAGAGAGAGAGAGAGAGAGAGAGAGAGAGAGAGAGAGAGAGAGAATTTTTAGAAAAATAAATACAGAATAAAAACAAGTAAAAAATGCACCGAAGTTTCTTCGGCGCAATCGAGTACGGCCGTTACAGCGTATAATCAAGGCCACCGAAAATAGATCTATCTTTCGGTGGTCTCGGTATAATACCGTATGAACCGCGGCCCATGAAACTTTAACTACGGCCCAATGGTGGCCTATCCTATGTCGTTGCCAGAGGCACGATTATGGGTAATTTAACCTTAAATGAAATAAAAACTACTAAGGCTAGAAGGCTACAATTTGCAGCCCTCTAGCCTCAGTAGTATTCAAGTTCAGAGGGCGGACAGAACAAGTGTGGACAGCATAAAGTGCAGACGGACAGACAAAGCCGGCACAATAGTTTTCTTTCACAGAAAACTAAAAAAGACAGATCAACGTGGCCTAAGGTCACAGAAAGGGAAACTGGGTAAAAAGCATATTATAAACTTTTCGAGACAGGAAACAAAAGTATTTAGAACAGTTTGGTTACGTCACAAAAACAAGTAGTCTAACATACTTGAACTCGCCAAAGGGGCACAGTTATACCAAAGGAATTCTGCTTCAACTCGATATTCATGCATAAATGCGCACCCATATAGCTTCCGGCTGTTTATAATATTCGGGCAAATAAATTAAAATATGCTTAAAATAAAACAAAACCTCTATTAGGGCATGACTATAAATAAATAATATCAGAGCATTAAATAAAACAAAGTATTTCAGACATGTTGAAATTAAAAACAAAACACCTTTATCAGGACATGCGTACACTCACATTCACACGCATACATGTATGTGTATGTATATATGTGTATATAAAAAAAAAAAAAAAAATATATATATATATATATATATATATATATATATATATATATATTTATATATATATATATATTTACATATATATACATGTACATTATATATATACATATATATATGTGTATATATATTTATATATGACTATTTATCACATCACCGTGATTCATATACAATCAGAAAGCTACAAACGTCCTTTAATATCCAATTCACTCTACCTCGGAAATAATATATTTTCATATATGTTACCGAAGGGGAATTTTTTTTTTTTTTTTTTTAAGTTGATAATAAGTCCACCGTCCCGTGGGATCGAACCAGCGACGGAAAATATATTATTTCCGAGGTAGAGTGAATTGGATATTAAAGGACGTTTGTAGCTTTCTGATAATATTTATATATATATACAGTATATACATATATACTCGTATATACTGTATATATATTCGAGTATTAAATAAAAAATAAATTTAGACATGCTTAACTTAAAAACTAAACCTTTATGAGTACATCAACATGAATCATTCATAAAAAATGCTTAAATAAATAACACTCAAGGTAAAAAAATGCTGAAAACCATAATCTATATCAGGTCATGCTCACAAAAAGCTAAATAAATAACAATACCATTAAATAAATAAATAAATAAATAAATAAAAAATCGTGCGAGCTATTTGCTTTAAGGATAAGGCTCCTTTGACCCCGAGATCAAACGCAAACCGCCCACCGGTCTCTTTTGTAACCACCATAAATGCCTACTTAACCTCCGGAAATTAGAAAAGGATCATCCTTCAATCGTTCCCTATTCTTCCCCCAAGAGATTAAACAGACAGTTGTTTGTGGGAGGGGCTAATATATATATATATATATATATATATATATATATATATATATATATATATATATATATATATATATATATATATATATATATATATATATATATATATACATACATATATATATATATATATACATATATATATGTGTGTGTGTGTGTGTGTGTGTGTGCTTATATGTCACTAAATAGCGCGTGGCAATATATTTAGCCAACATATTTTTGACGTACACATTTTCATTGTAACTCGAAAATGTGTTGACTGAACACGAAAGCGATTGGTACTCCTTTTATTTTTCCTGTGGCCTTGGCTATATATATATATATATATATATATACAGTATATATATATATATATATATATATATATATATATATATATATATATATATATATATATATATATATGAGCTAGGCACGGGAGGGTGTATGGAAATCGGGGGAAGGGGACACCTTCGCGTGTAAAGTTGGTGGATGTATGGGAAGGAGCCCCCTCCTAGAAATCTAATACACAAACATCGTCAGACAAAAACTTATAAGGGCCATTAAAGGGGAAAATGAGAGACAGATTCGGAGTCTTCATCCTTCCCTTCATTAGCGAAAGGTCTTTCCATGCAGGGAGGTCTTTCACTCATAAATGGATATTATACACGAGACACTTCATAAGAGAACAGCTATTATGGAAACAATGGAAATGTTGGGAGGTCATTAACTGAAATGAATTCCCCGGTAAAGCGGACACTTATTACTGGGACGCCCGAAGAGAGAGAGAGAGAGAGAGAGAGAGAGAGAGAGAGAGAGAGAGAGAGAGAGAGAGAGAGAGAGAGAGAGAGGGAGAGAGAGCACAACAACCAAATAATAAAATAATCTACGGTAATCCAAGGGTGGAAAGCACTGGTAATCCTTCATTCCTGACTATGAACCCTCATCATCACCTCAATGGTTAAGCGATGTCATTGGTAAACACTACTTTGTACGAACTCCATTGTTCAAACCGCCAATCCGAGAGGGCCCGTAAATGCATCCCCTATACACTCACCCCTGCCCCAACCTATACCCGGAGATGAAGGATTCCGGATCCATATCACTCACGCCCTTAGAGCCCGATAGGTTTCGAGCCACCCACGACCAAAGCACCGGTCCTCCAAAAGAGAAACTGATGAAAACGCGCACCAGCAAGGCGCTTCCGAGCTTTTCGGAGGCACTGGCTCGGAAGATATTTGGAAATGATCGCTGCCCATTCAACAAGGGCCCGTGCTCTTCCTCGTCCTTAAGGTCTACGTCGCGTCGAGTTGACGCGAGACTTTCGGCCCACTCGCCTTGAGAAAAGACGGATATTTTGACGTATTAGGTGTTCCTGTTGGTGGTTCTGAAAGGCAGCTTGAAATCGACACCAATAAGCCTCTTGTCCTCGCCGCGGGAGGCTTGCTTACTGTCTTTGTAATGCTATATGAACGCTTTCAGTGAAACGCGTTCGATGCGGGCTCGTCGCTAGATGCTGCTTACGGTTATGCGAAGTATATCAATATGTCTCGCGAGAAACCGAAATGTTTTTGGAGACATCAGACCCATAAAGTTACGTAGCTAAAATAGCACCCATCTATAGCTGTAAACAATATATATATATATATATATATATATATATATATATATATATATATATATATATATATATATATACATACACACACATATATATACAGAAAAACAAATCAATAAAGCTTTTCTAACGGACGAGAGGATGAATCTTTTTCAGATTCATTTCGTTGAACTTTAAATCCTTATCAGTGCTTATATACACATTTATAGCTTTACAATCATGCTCTGTTCTCTCCCGGGTGACCAAGACTTCCATGGCACAGTTTTTCAGTTGTCTTACAAAGAATATAGAGATTTACCCAGGTATCCATTGATATGGCACAATATCCACACCCACCAAAAAAATTGACAGACATTCGCATCTAATAATGGTAGAAACTGCAGTCAGAGCTAAGCCCAGAGAATCACGGAAATACGAGGTTACCTTATCACTATAACGGTTGAGTCGATCCAGTTCGTGTGCTTTACAAAAGAACATTGATCCTATTACTCGAAAAACATGCAATGCGCCTATTTAAAAATAAAATGAATAAATCGTGACTGAAAATCAGCAACTTTAAAATCGCAATTACATTTTTATTTATTACCCTTTGATTGTTCATTTTCTTTAATTGACATTATTTGCCAAAAAATGTTCTGGAATTTTTTTTTTGGGGGGGGGCTCCAATCATCCCATTTATGTACTATGTTTTATCATGTTCTTACTAAATATGTTTTATCATGTTCTTATTAAATAAAATCCCCCAGACATTGTTAGTGTGTTGCCTTTTGTTGTTTTATAATGTTAGATGGCAATAATAAAATAAAGCGCTCAAAACCCCACCCCTAAATTTTTGCCTTTATCAAAGAAAGTTTCCAAAGATATTGTCGCAAATCAATGTAAACATCAACAAACATTAACAAGCATGTTATGAGTATGTTAATAATAACAATAATTAACGACGAGGATAATGGTAAACAATGAAAGAATAAATTCCCCAAAAATTAAAATGGTCAGGCATAGTTAATAAATTTTTATAAACACGGGGCATGAGAATGTTAATCCAAGTAAACCTGTTAATATTGATTGATTAATTGTGGGTTATCAGGCGTCACAACTACCAGGGTCACCGACGCCGGAAAACCTGTTAATAATGATTAAAGATGAAGATAATGGTGGTTAATGCAAAAACAATTTCCAAAAATTTCCATAAATTTTCAATAAATCGCTGCTGTTACACACAGTCAATAAATACCAATAAACATAGAGTAATTAAAATATAATCAAAACAAACTTACCAATAATGATTAAGAATGGAGATAGTGGTCATCAGAGCATAAAATACAATAATGAACGAAAAGCATGAAAAATTATGGCAAAAAATACTTTTACTCACCACAACTTGAGAAGCTCTTTGTCTTGTTTATCATATTTGTAAAGCAGTCAGGTGCATTAATCCACAGACAAGCGAAAGACATCTGAACCAGCTCTCATCCTCCTTCAGAGGACGAAACCCATATTATAATGGGCACATCAGGCTGGCTGACAACCATTCTTCTTCTTCTTCTTTTAACGTTAAGTTAAGTATATCTTAGTTTAACCAGACCACTGGTTAACAGCTCTCCTAGGGCTGGCCCAAAGGACTAGATCCATTAAAGCATGGTAACCTATTATTCGTACAGTGCCCTGATACTGAGGTGAGACTCCAAATATTTCCAGTTGGGGCGTGTTCACGAGTGTGGCAGCTGGAACATACTGGCAGAAGTTATATGTGTTCATGGACGACCTTTAACAGCTCCTGTTATTCCCCTGGTTAATATCGAGGTTCGTGCCCTTCGTCCTCTATCGTTATTCCCCCCTCAAACAACTTTTCCTTGGCAACTTGTGTTCTCTTAGCAGTTACTAAATATATGGAGAGGAGAAATGCCTGTTAAGCTGTTATTTCCTTGTCCTTCAAAGTAACAGAGCAGCTCAATATCCACTTCTTGATTTCTTTGGTCTCAGATCGCTTACTCCTGACGTGCTCCCTGTAAAAATCTCTTTAGAGGTACCCTGCATGTTGTAGTCCCCCTACTAACCAGTTTGTCTTGAAGCTCACACTAATCGCCTCGTATCTTACTTTGGAAAGACACTCATGCGCTTGCAAGGAGGACCGACCTTCCTCGCTGGAATAGTTTTCTTGGTGCCAGTTTTCTTAACAATGCTTGGGTATGACAGGCCAAAGTGTTCCGTCTCATCAGTGGAGGTTCCGCAGGTTGGGAACCACTGCTGGTGGTGGCACTGGCAATAATGGTTGCAAACCGGACTGGAGTGGCACACCACACATATGGGGCTGCTGGTGGCAAAAGGGGATGGATCATCACATTCTGTGTCACTATCACTGTTACAGGATGCACCCACTTGGCATCTGTTTTGTCACTGTCTCTAAAGTCATAACAACAAAGAGGTTTTTCTCTTTCTCTTCACACTACTAACCTTCACTGTATATTTTCCCCTTCCCTTTTTTTTTAATTTCACTGCTTTCCACTTGACCCTTACCTATTATGACACTATCTTGCTCAGTAACAATAGGATACTATCACCAAGATTTACTACAGGAGGAAGCTCATAATCATCATTATCACTATCAACCGAACACGAAACATCCAATATCAGTTTACCTTCAACACAGAAGCCACCAACACACAGTGATATTTCCCTTTAGGCTTTTTTCACACTAACCGCAAACGGCCGGGCCAATTTATAAACTCCCACAGAATCTACGTTGTCTAAACTCATCATACCGTTAATATCATTGCAAGATGATCAATTGTACAGTCAATAACAGCAATACTGTAGTTTATTTACGACGTGCTCCGAGCACTCTGATCGGTTGTTTACGAGACAAAAACAAAAGCACTGGGTGTCCCACCGCTCACCCCATAACGTTTCTCGAGTAACGAAAATTCCTTTACAACGGCTCTCCAGAAACACGGTACGTAGATTAGCTTGGCTGGCGCGTGGTGTAAAATATAATTCTCAATAATAAAAATTCTTTGTAATGTCTCTCTTGAAACATGGTGGGCAGTCACTTGCGTCAGGCGGAAAACGCTTTGGGTTAAAAGCAATTTTCGACCATAATGGAGGAGACGCAGAGCATTATTCCTGATGCCACATTTTTTTTTCTTTTACCTTCAAATTCACAATAATTCTTAGATATCCAGAGGTAATGATCTGTAATGAATGGTCATATCCCGCTCACGCACGGTGATTCAGCATTACTTCAAGACAGACCTATCACCCCTGGAATAAGGAACTCTGTTAGACTTTGTTCCAGAAACAAGGTTCTAAAACGACCCAGTTACAACAAACAGCAGTTCAGATGATCGTAAGACCTCCTGTACAAAAACATAATTAAAAGTAGGGAAGTCTGAGCGAACCCAGATTCCTAAAAAACTTAAGAAAGGAAGAGAGAAAGGTTAGTAGATAACTATTTGAGTATTATACTCGTACAACCAATTTGTTGCTAGCATCATGTTCAACTACAGTTAAAACCGGTTTCCTTTACAATTGAAAACACCTACTGAAGACCTGATTGCTGCCCAATTTACGTTATCACCGAGTTGCTTCCTATGTGAAAACTACTATTCTTATCGTCTTCATTGTCCATGCTTCATTTTACAAAACTAGTCTTCTCTAACTCTTTCGAACCTTCAATTCACAGAGCTTGCAATAGAAAACTTGGGGGGGGGGCGAGATTCAGGATGTTAAAAACACAAGTACAACTGAATACCACGAGCAGCTTGTGGATAATTAACGGGGCGAGCAAATTGAATATCACCTGTAGACGGGAAGAGGAAGCCGGATGTATTTATTACTGCCGGTTTCGTCTCTAAATATAAAAGCTGGGAAGTAGTTATCATTCCCTCTAAGCGAAACCGAGAAGGGTAAAATTTCGGAAAGCGAGACTGGAACTGATACGACAATGAAAATTAACTTTTGTAACATTTAAAAAAATAAATACATTTAAAAAACAATAAATATAAGGCAATAAGAAAAAACGAAAAGGTGATCTTTATGAGCCTTGGGTATAAACATCAATGCTATCATTAAAAAGAAAAAATAAGAGACAGGCGTACTGCTAAACAAACGAAGCAAGATTACCTCTTGTAAGAAAAAGTATAGCTTAGTTTTACCAGACCACTGAGCTGATTAACAGCTCTCCTAGGGCTGGCCCGAAGGATTACACTTATTTTACGTGGCTAAGAACCAATTGGTTACTTAGCAACGGGACCTACAGCTTATTGTGGAATCCGAACCACATTATAGCGAGAAATGAATTTCTATCACCAGAAATAAATTCCTCTAACTCTTCATCAGCCGGTGGCGGAATCGAACTCCGGCCCATCGAATGACGGTCTGAAGCTCAACCAACTCGGCCAACAAAGGGCTTGATTACCTCTTGTAATGGAAGATATCTGAATTACATGACGGCAATGATATAGGCCAGTTAATATCATAAGCAAGATACTCACATAGTAGGAACATCAGTCTCCAGACTATGAAATAATAATAATAAAAATAATAATAATAATAATAATAATAATAATAATAATAATAATAATAATAATAATCTTTATTTCAGTTCAGGGCCAAATACAGAGATAAAAAATGTTGAAGCTATAGAATACACAAAATTAATATACACGGGATAAGAAGTTACAATAATACACGGCTGCAAATAATAATAATAATAATAATAATAATAATAATAATAATAATAATAATAATAATAATAATAATAATAAAGAGATTCTGCAGAATACATGGGGAGTGAAGGGATATGATAATAGAGAAGTTAATATCATTGGTGGTAATATGCAGCCTACAGAAAAATAATACAAAACATCATCGTAAACATATAGCAGGAATACAGCACAGCATATGTATTTGAACAAACACATTTAGAAAAAAAAATACAAATATAGATATAGTAATACTATGCATACATAAATATATAAACAAAGTGACGGTAGTAAGAACAAAAAAAATAAGATTAACAAAAAATATGAATGAAATAAACATCATACACGTCAGTTGAGACCACTTAAGCCTACGAAATAGATGCTGCACTATCCCATCTTTCCCACAATTTAGTTCTCGCTTCACTGTTTAAGATGCTGTGGACAGGCGGATTGCTTCTAATTCTTAGCCAGGCGATCAGACTGGACGTGGATCGCCTGACAGTGATCTTTAAATCATCCAGGCGGTTTGTACGAACATCTGCATAGCAGAATGGTAGCAAGGCGTGTTGAAGAGGCTCCACAAAACGTCATTGTGAGCAACAGTAAATACGTCTCATGATCCCACGGGTATAATTCGTCCAGAGGGAACACCCTTAAATGCTGTGGCAATCTGATAGGTAAAGCAGCAGTTTCGTGTCCCGGTGACAGAAGGCAAACCTCCTTGCATTCATGTTGCCAGTCGCGCATACTTTGCGTGCCTCTATTCTATGTCGGTCGGATCAAGGTCCACATATATAGGCACAGAATTGCTGTGAGGAGACCAACAGTACAGAATGCCAATCGAATAGAATATGAATAGAATACACAATTTAGGCCGGAAACCGAGCGCTGGGACTTATGAGGTCATTCAGCGCTAAAAGGAAAACTGTGAGTAAAAGGTTCCAAAGGTGTAACAGGAGGAAAACCTCGCAGTTGCACAAAGAAACAGTTATTAGAAGAGGGTGGAAAGTAAGATGGAAAAAAGACTATGAAAGGAGGTACAGTAAAAGGAATGAAAGGGGTTGCAGCTAGGGGCCGAAGGGACGCTGCAAAGAACCTTAAGTAATGCCTACAGTGCACCGCATGAGGTGCACTGGCGGCACTTAACCCCTTGCAGAGAGAATGCCAATCGAATATAAAGGCGTACCTCTTTTGTGAAGCCTCAGTAAGAATTTCAGGCAATTCACTCGGTCAAATGCTTTTCTCACATCTACAAAACATAAGAAGGCAGGAGAGGATGAAGACAGGCTATACTTCAGCAGTTCTTTCAGAATATAGATGCAGGTGTCGGTTGAGTGATTTGCTTTCAATCCAAGCTGGTTGTCAGCAATGTGTAGAAAGGGGAGAAGCCTCACTAAAAGAACAGACTCAAATATCTTTGATCCGATCATAGTGATCGTAGTGAGCGCAATAAGGCGATAATTGCCTGAGTTCGCTTACTTTGATTGATGGTGTTAAGTGAACTAAAAGCAAGGAATCTGGGAGGAAATGGTGAATTATGCACGCACTGAACAGTGCAGCTCGCAGAACGTAAATCACTGCATGGTAGAATTTGAAAGCATCTGCAGGGAGACCATCACAGCCGGGCGATTTATCATTAGGCAAAAAATACTTCCCTTCAAGCCTTGATCGTCTATGCAATTTAGGACAGAGATGAAAATAATCGGCCCACATTCTTGCAATAAGTTCGTCACCGACAACTTCCCCCACTCTGTGATAATCTCTTGGTCTTGGGATTAAGAGACTGAACATTATTCCCAAGACGATTCTGATTTTCTTATCTGCTTTTCATTTAGTCGACAGTGCTTTGGTGCAAGTTTGAACTGCGCTCTTGGCTGTATCATTAGCAATGCGAAGTATGTTTCGAAATGCACCTCACGAATTTTGCATCTGCTTATGGTCCCTAGCTGAGAATAATCGTATACTATTATTATTATTATCAGAAACTGTCTGAGTATAGCATTATATTACTGTATATCTTATTGTCTCGTGTATCTAAATTTTGTCTATTGTATTGACTATAATTTATCTAGCTCTGCATATGGTCATGAGTTGAAATACAGGATATTATTATTATTATTATTATTATTATTATTATTATTATTATTATTATTATTATTATCATGAAATAACTCATTGTTAATTACTCTATGATGATGTGCAAAGCAAGAATTTCTGGAGACTCACAGTTCCCCGCAGAACTTTGTCGGTTTCACGTGACTCGCATAATAGGCAAAAAATATATATATAAAAAAACAGGAAAAAATAAAATATCAGTCTAATATTGCTAAGACATAAACGTTCTTTTAAAGATTCCCAATCATAAAACTGCCGTAGGTAAATAATTTTGGTGATATATATATATATATATATATATATATATATATATATATATATATATATATATATATATATATATATATATATATATATATATCTGTGAGTGTCTGTGTGTGTTTGTACTTAGCTGTAAAGAGAGCCCAGCTTGGAGTTTCTACTCCCACAACTGTTTTTGTTTTTTTTCCTTAGGTTACGCCCTACACATGATTGCATTACACAACCACAGACCAGAGAGAAACAACGGCTTCTGGAGAGGGCGCTCGTCATCTTCTGGTCAAGAGGGATCCCATTTCACTTCCCTCTTTTTCTCCCCCGAGTTGACGATCTGGTGTCAGAAGGAGGATGGCGTTTCGCTCTTTTTTTAATTTGTTAAACAAGTTCTCCTTTAAGGGAATTAAGTGTGGATGCTGAATGTAAATGAAAGAAAAATGCTTGCAGATGTCAAGATGAGGAGTCTCCCGCAGTCTGTAGCCTGGATTTTCCTGTAATATGTCACTCATTTTCTATTAATGTTTGAGCTATTTGAGGTAGGTGAGATACATTGCAACTTATTACACTTGGCCGCACAATTTGCAAAGGAGTTGGAATCAGATTTAGGAAACATACCTTTTACATTCCAAATTAAAAATACGAAGAACATAAATTTGTCTTGTGACAAGAGTTAAAATCATATCCCTGAAATATACCCTATAAATTCTAAAATAAAAATAACGTGAATTAGTCTAAATGACAGAGTTAAAATCCGGCCTATGAAATATACCCTTTAAATTCTAAATTAAAAATACAAAGAACATAAATTTGTCTTAAGATAAGAGTTAAAATCCGATCTATGAAACAATACCCTTTAAATTCGAGATTAAAAATACGAAGAACATAAATTTGACTGTGAACGAAATCTTTTAATTCTCTGTATATTCAAATGATCGTACTAACACTGAGATTTCCTATAAACGAAAGCAGGTTAATTCTGTAGATTACCCAAAAGTAAAGTAGGAAAAGTTTGTTACCTACTGGTCTAGGGATAAATATATTTCAAAGTTGATAGATAAAAAAAAATCCATGATAATATTTTCATTAGCACATGAATGTTTCACGACTTCTTGTTATTTGATAATTCAATCTAGCTCATACTTGGTTTATCATGAATATTGAGTTAATATCTTTTTTTATCGACAAGGTTGCGATTCCGCTCCCAGATCGTATTAGGTCTAACCCAAGGCCTATAAAAATGAGAAATTTATTCACAAACACTTTACCCTGTACCTATTAAGATCTATTACATCGAGATGTCATATAGTCTTCCAGTCAGTAGAAAACAGTGGCTAAACGAAAAACGGAATCTGACTTGATACACCAACTTCTAGCCGAAGAAGACCTTTTTGGTCTAAGTCTAACTAGCGCTAAGGACCTCTTTCCCCAAAAACTGTCTCGGCATATGCCATTCGCTCCTTCTTGAGCCATCATAGTGAACGAGAAAGCCCGTCTTATCAGGATCACTTACAGGAGGACAATAGGCGACTGTAATCCCCAAGACTCCGACAACTGATGGACAGAGGACTCCTTCCCCCCCTCCCCCCAACTTCCAACCCACCTCCGAGGGGAAGGGATTGTGCGGTAAGCCTCATGGATGCTTCCTGGTGGAAGGCATTAGGATCAAAACCATGCCTAGACAGAAAGAAAAAGAGACAACGGAGAGGGAGAGAGAGAGAGAGAGAGAGAGAGAGAGAGAAGTACGAAAATGAGGAGAAAACTATGTAAATGAGTACAAACTAAAATAAAATCAAGCTGTCCACATACCACTTCCCTTTCAAGAATCTCAGAGTCCGTTTTCTTTCATCCAGAAGAAAATGGATGAAATTATTAATTAACGCCTTTAACAGAAGAGAGAACATGAGCTCGAAGAAAAAAAGGGGAGGGGGAGAAAGAAAAGTATATTTCATAAAAGACTAAAGAGTGCTGAAACCGGTGAAAAGGCGAGCGAGTAGAAATGCCCAAAAGCCCGTGATGATAGGCCTAAATACTCTGAAATATTCGCGATCGATACAGTGTCTATATATAAAGACGAACACATTCGTCAGTGATTCTCTCTCTCTCTCTCTCTCTCTCTCTCTGTCCTCGTAAGCCACTTGGACGACGGATGCCCCCTGCGATCACGTACTATTGTCGAGGGCGTTAATACGCCGACCGCCGACCTCTAAGATGAAACAGATACGGTCTCATCCAGATTGGACGGAAGGAGATACTCGACGAAAAACAGGGGCTGGTGGATGGTGGGTGGGAAGGCTAGAATGGTAGGGGGAGGGGTAGCAGGATTGATGGGAAGACTCTGGGGAATAGCTTTAATCGCTCTTTTTATCAAAATACACCTTTTTTTTAATCTTAAAAATAAGAGTTAAGTGTCACAGGAATTATCTCCACAATATCGTTATTTCCGCGTAGGTTTCAAAAACTAATTTATACAATTAAACTTGTCCTGAATCTTCGAGACTCCTTCTCTTGTCACGTCCCTCTCAAAATTACTTAGTAAGTAAACGAATGCCAATTTAAAAATTAACATTATACCTGGACTATGTCCCTCGTGATATAAGCGAAACAGGGAGGATACGAGAACAGTAAAAAAAAAAAAAAGTCGTGTTTCCCGTTATCAAATACCTCAAGATAAGTGTTATTGTACGTGTATGTTACAAGAAGCTGTTTTAGATATATTCTTATTAGAGTGAACACTCACGCAAAGAAGATGCCTTAAAATTATCTCCTGTCGTTTGTAAGAGAATGTATATTATATCGAAACTGAGTGGAATGTTTGTTCTCTCTCTCTCTCTCTCTCTCTCTCTCTCTCTCTCTCTCTCTCTCTCTCTCTCTCTCTCTCTCTCCTAGAAACTGCGCAGAACAACAGAGAATTAACTGATACAACTTGCAATAACACAGCAATCACTTTCGCGGGAAGAAAGTAGCTAATTTCCACAAAATTGTTTCAACACAGGACCGGGGAGTTAAAATAATAATAATAATAATAATAATAATAATAATAATAATAATAATTTATGTTAGCTTAGGGCTATATAGACAGCTAAACAAGGTAGAAGCAATGCGATAAACAAATTTATATACGCTGAATAAAGAGTTATAATAATAAACTTTCCACCTAAACAGCTATTAATAATAATAATAATAATAATAATAATAATAATAATAATAATAATAATAATAATAATAATAATAATAATATGCAATTATTTTTCAGCTGGTGCGTGGCAAAAAGTAATCCCATGGGTATAATGATTTCCCTTTCTTTGGAAACATTGTAAAAGTAAAACTTCGTACAGTGACTGTAAGGATGTAACTTTTACAGTTTTACAAATGCATCGCAACAAAAGTACTGAAAGCATAAAAAGGTAAAAGTTTCTTCAGTAAGAGCAGTACTTTTCGCATATGTGGTTAGAAGAAATAATTTGTAATCGTGTCTACATATAAAATTCATTTGTGATTTTGGTAATTCATTTTTGTCATCTATTTGTTTAATCCTTCCCTTATTTATCCACAAGAGAGGCCAAGTATCAAAGGGAAATCTCAAGCTCAATGTGATGAGCTTACTTATTACTGCTTTAGGTTACCTGAGAAAGAAATTAAACCACTTTTTTTTTTTAACTAAGTCCAAAGACAGTTCTTTTAGTTCAACAGATATATTCACCGTCGTCCCATCTATCATAAACGCGAGGAGAACAAGATCTAAATAACACCAGATCCATCGCTGGAACTCCCTTCAGAGACAACCGGCCTGCAAAGTGAATCAGCTGTGGAAAAAAAGCTGCAATTTGCGCCGAGCGATTTGCTAAATGTTTATCATCGCGGGGCATCCCGTAAGGTGCTATCATGGACAATAACAAACCCCGATACTCTTCTTCTCTGGATATTGCAGATAACACCTCGGGTAATTCTGATGATGACGACTCATTCGCTCCTCTAATCATCATAATCTCTTATGTTGGTCATCATCAACGTTGGTAAATCTAACGCAGACAATACCAGTTAACAACGACCCGGCGCTGATCGCGTCTCGAGAATTGAGAGAAGTCTAAAGAGGGACTTCCGGTCGCAGGGCGGTAATTGTCGGATTTGGTGGGCTGGGGGAGTTGGATATATAGTGGACAGGTGGGAGAGGGCGGGTTGGAGGAGGGAGAGGGAGGATAGGAGAAAGGGGAGGAAGGGTTGGAGGAGAGGGGGGAGGGAGGGAGAACAGGGGTGCTCCGGACCCAGGTGTATAGGCGGGCCTGAAAGCAGCATTAGCACGGCGTCTATTGTCTGCGCGTAAGGTTAAGTCGCGGTTTAATTACAAAGAGCAGGTGAGTGTTTATAACCTTTGAAGAGCCTGTGAAGGTAGGGCCCGTAAAGGGTCTCGTTTTCGTCCCCTAACCATTCATTAGTTCTCGACATAAAAAAAAAAGGGGGGGGTTCAAGGAGCGCCTTCGGGAGTATTCGGCACAGCAGGAGGCTATTGTGAGAACCAATCTGTTTAACATTTTTCCCTTAAAAATATACAGACTCACCCTATCCTTCAGTGATACAGGTTGCTCGATCAGCAAGTTTAGTAAAATTACTATAATCTAACCAAATAACTTCCTCTACTAACCATATTTCATGTCAGTCATCCTTAACCACTTATAACGATTGAAAGTTTATTTGAGCTAGCAGCGAAAACAAGGATAAAGTGAACAAGATAAAAGACAAACTTGCTTGGTTCTTTGCAAAAAAAAAAAAAAAAACTTGCCTTTTGAATTTAATTAAAAAGAAAATTGTCATCATAATTATTAATATGAAAGAACTATGCTGCAATTAAGAATCCAGCTTCGAAGCCTTTAAACCAAGATATATAGATATGATTTAAACAGCACGAAATCTCTGACCTTGATTGACCTGCAACCTTTGGATAGTCAAACTTCATAAAAAATTATTATTATGAAACAACCGTTACCAGTTCTCAATAAAAGAAGGATACCAAAAATGTGTATTCTATTATGACCATAAAATATTTACGACTTTGACCTTTAACCTTAGACTGATTTCGATCACTTTTTACATTCGTTCGAAGACAACACTTATAAAAATAAAATAAATATTTAATATCATTCAATTCCAAGCATCGACACAGGTATTGGTACATCTTGATAATGCAGACAAACAATGGTTTATATATCTGACATTAAAAAAATATCCATCAGGGCATTAACCATTAATTGCCGCTGTTCGAACAAACAGAACAATATGCTGATTCACTTAATTAAAAGTCCTACCCTACAATCTTCACGAATTTAATGACAAACATATCTGGTGCACTGTAAACATTACTTAAGGTTCCTTGCAGTGTCCCTTCGGTACCTATCTGCAACCTCTTTCATTCCTTTTACTGTACCTCCGTTCATATTCTCTGTCTTCCATCTTACTTTCCACCCTCTTCTAACAATTGTTCCATTGTGAACTGCGAGGTTTTCCTTCTGTTCCACCTTTCAAACTCCCTTTATTCTCAATTTCCCTTTCAGCGCTGAATGACCTCATAGGTCCCAGCGCTTGGCCTTTGGCCTCAATTTTATATTCCAATTACAATATCTGGTTTCAGTGTTTCTTACCATCATCAAACGACAAGCAAAGATGTGAAATTATATCAGTGTCAGAAACTGTCAAACCGTTGAACTATGAAACCGAAATTCTGCTATCGCATTTCTTATTACTCAGTTCTTCAAATGTGGACTTTTTCCAATCGAATAACTTGACCATCTTTTGCCGATTCTTGAAATCCAATGAAAAGTTATCTCCGTTCGTTGACACGTTTTATTACCCATTGTAATATCTTCAAAGTCCCAGCAACAAAAGCATGCATCTAATTATCTTTCCACAAAATATCCCTCCTAGCAAGTTAATTCTAATAGAAATTGGCCTACCAAGGCAAGATACATTTCATAGAAAGGTCATTATTACTAGGGTTTATCCAGTGTCAACAGCATAAATGAAAAATTACGATGATATTATCCACAACATTGTCAATATTCAACTAACATCAAAGAGCACCTGCTAAAGAGTAAGGGATAATAACTACCATCATCAGGCCGAAACAAAGATCCAAAATGACGAGAATCCTGGAAGACGAAAAAACAAACTCCAGCGAAGAATCAATCTATTCCATCAATGTACTCAGAGGCTGATCCCAAAAACAAATAAGGAAACTCGGGTCAAGTTTCACGGTCGAAATCCTTCCTCCTTTTTCCACATCAGCCTCAGCCTTCGCCCAACCGCTCGAAAAAGAAAAAGGAAACCTTCCCTGCCTGCCAAAGACAAAGCTAATGAGCCGAAGGTGGTACAGAATGGGACAAAGTGACTGCCGCCACACTCAGAACAATAGGTCAAGGTAGGTCATTAAGAAATGCGACAGGTCAGCTGGGTCTCCTGGGGGCGGCTGAAATCGAATGGCCTCCTTCTGAGAAGAGATGGGAGAGGCGATAAAAGGATGTTCCATTTGGATGTCCACACACTCGGTTTAGAAGAACGCAAAACAAGCTCGTGCGGGCGCGCAAATACACAAATACAAATACACACACATGCAGGAGAGAGAGAGAGAGAGAGAGAGAGAGAGAGAGAGAGAGAGAGAGAGAGAGAGAGAGAGAGTTACAAAAACTTGTAAGCTATGTATTCGGGGCTAACGGCAAGTAAGTGTCAGCCAGCCTTAGCCCTATTATCTCTGTACAATCTTAATTAGATTCCAAATACCTGAGTGAGACCTGGCACTGGAAAAGACGCCCTGAAAAGTATTCAGTTCCTCTGTGTCGCTAAGTGCGGTATGAATTACAGCTAAGACAAATAGGTTTCAGTTTTACTTTCCAAACATCATAGCTAAAAACGAAACCAGTCAGGATTTATGATGTTTGTCATTTTACTATCTTACATATCTACACGCACACATATACATACATACATACATACATATATGTGTGTGCGTGTGTGTGTGTGTAGATGTGTTTTATTGTAAAGTGCGATTCAATTGTTACCTAAAGAAACGGAAGATCAAGAAGAGAAAACGAAAAAAACAGACTGTCAAGCACTTTCAGAAGCAAACTGAAACAAAATCTGGAGGAATTAAAAAGGATAATCGGACACAAAATAGTGAAACATAAACAACATCTTACAAAATTGTTTACTCATCGTACAAGTAGTATAGTTATTACACTATTTCACAACAACAACTGTTCATCGTGTTTCTCGTATCGAAAACTGTAACTAAACTAACATGTGGAATAGTTATAGTGCAGGTGTGGAGTCATCAGCTCTCCAAATGTTTAAGCGAGGAGCAAATTCATTTCTGCTCTCTGCTGTCGTCTCCTGAATTCAGGTTTATAGGTTTTATTTTCTTATTCTTTCGTATTTAATTACTTATCACATTTTCCTGTAACTTTCTCTCTCTCTCTCTCTCTCTCTCTCTCTCTCTCTCTCTCTCTCTCTCTCTCTCTCTCTCTCTCTCTGCAGGCTGATTTTCCTTTAGAGCCGTCTTGGGTTCATAGTCTGATGACTCAGTCTTCTAGTTTCCAGTTCTTTCCGAAATTCGTTTGTTACGACACATGTTTAAGGACTTGATGACAAGTGAGGCACTTGAAGAGAAAGTTTTATCAAGAGTCAACTGTAATTAGAACACAAAACAATTATTTTATTGAGATTTCGTAGATTTCGTGGTTCAAATTTACTCAAACAGCTATTTTTCTAATGCTTATGCTTATGAAAATATTGTAGTTACGAATAACTACAATATTTTCATAAGCATGAAACTTTTACAGTACACATAATCTTCACTGAGCTGTCTATAACATAATTCGCATTTATTTTAAACTGAAAATTATAAAAAAGAC
>NC_089752.1:105845100-105895100 GCF_040412425.1 Macrobrachium rosenbergii
AATGTATTTCAAAATACCTGTACGTATCAATCACTTCCCGAGAAAGAAAGAATTTTTCACTATCCATACCAACTTTCACTGCTTTACCTTAATGGCTTCTATTTACACTCTTGACCTGGCTCTTGGTAACATTCACTTATAACTTTCGCAGCTTTAAAATCACTTTCTCTAATTCTTGAGATAACTTATCGAAGATACACAAGAAGTCTCCATGCTAAACCAAATGTCGAGCCATTCAGAAAACACTCATACGCTCAGAAATATTATTCTTGAGCGAGTTTTTTTTTTTTTTTTTTAACGTAGAGGTGTTTACTTTTGGTAAGCAGCATGTCCCTGTTTTTATCGAGGGCTTTGTCATTTAAGTGAAGAAGAGATTTAAGAAGACACAATTACCACCTACGTTCAAATGGCCAAAGATCCCCGAAAGAAAAAAAGAGTAAGGCACTGACTTTTATTGGGATCAGCGCAGGGATTCACACTTCGACATCAATCCATAAATCGGGGTAGGGCGAGGATTGCTAAGTGACATCTGCTCTGGAAGCAAAAGCCAGCGTCATTATATAGCAAGCAGTCAGACGGTTTAATCCCCAACAACAAAGTTAAGTATACCTTAGTTTAACCAGACCACTGAGGTGATTAACAGCTCTCCTAAGGCTGGCCCGAAGGATCAGACTTATTTTACGTGGCTAAGAACCAATTGGTTACCTAGCAACGGGACCTACAGTTTATTGTGGAATCCGAACCACATTATAGCGAGAAATGAATTTCTATCACCAGAAATAAATTCCTCTAATTCTTCACTGGCCGGCCGGAGACTCGAACTCGGGCCTAGCAGAGTGCTAGCCGAGAACTCTACCGACTCGTCCAACGAGGAACTATCTAGTAAATATTGCATCGAAGTTTCTTCGGCGCAATCGAGTTTTCTGTACAGCCCGGCTACAGCGTATAATCAAGGCCACCGAAAATAGATCTATCTTTCGGTGGTCTCGGTATCAAAAGCCGCGGCCCATGAAACTTTAACCACTGCCCCGTGGTGGCATAGCGTATATCGTTGCCAGAAACACGATTATGGCTAACTTTAACCTTAAATGAAATAAAAACTACTGAGGCTAGATGGCTGCAATTTGGTGTGTTTGATGATTGGCGGGTGGATGATTAACATACCAATTTGCAGCCCTCTACCCTCAGTAGTTTTTAGGATCTGAGGGTGGACAGAAAAAGTGCGGACAGAAAAAGTGCGGACAGAATAAAGTGCGGACGGACAGACAAAGCCGGCATAAGAGTTTTCTTTTACAGAAAACTGAACACAAAGAATTGAACAAGTCACAGAGAAAAGTTCAAAGCTAATGAGGTGACTGGCTGGCCCTTGAGCGCTGGCGTTTTAGGTGCCCAAAATAACATGAGAACATGCGCGCCAAGGGCCAGTGGCCACGTTTAGCAACAAAAACAGAACGTCCGCCAGTATAAGAGTGAAAATTTCACCTGGTTTTCTCATTCCTGCCCTTTATACATTTACGGACAACATTTTAATTTCAAGTCACTGCACGTGGGGCAAGTTTTAATTTTACATCTCTGTATCTAAAAGAAACTGCAAGAGCATTCTACCGAACTCTTTCGTAAACAAAAGTCTAGGAACAAGGTCTGAAGAATATTGGTCTAGAACACAACTGCAAGAGTTTATTAATCGGCCCTTAAATCGCTGGCATTTATAGTTTACATATCTTTCAAGACTTTTGAAAAGTCTATTTTAAGAAATAAATTGCTTGCATATTTTGAAAATATTTTTTCACATATCACAAAAACCACATAAAAAGATGACTTAAATAAAAGCTACTTGTCTTTCGCCTATCTGATTTTTCCTGTACCGGTTGCGGGACGGTAAGTCCTAAGGAAGTAAGTACTTGATGATACGGATAAAATTTTAAGAACACTAATATCTAACGATTGTTATTCGTTATTTTCAGTAACGTTTAAACTGTATACAATGACTGACTGATTGGTTTCAAGTCAAACTGACTTACCACAACTAAGGCTGTGTCTGTCTGTGCCTGTGTTTATGGGTCAATTTATGAGACCTCTAATAAACATACAAATTATTGACCCATAACATCTTGATAATAATAATAATAATAATAATAATAATAATAATAATAATAATAATAATAATAATAATAATAATAATTATTATTATTATTATTATTATTATTATCATTATTATTATTGTTGTTGTTGTTGTTGTTTCCTTTATTTCGGGTCAGGGCTATACACAGGGATAGACAAGGTAGAAACAATAAAATAAACAAAATTTAGATACTAGAGATAAAAAATGATGATAAAAAGCTACATCCAAACAGTTGCTGATAATAATAAGGTTAAAGGTTAAAGTCCTCCTGAGAATAATAATAATAATAATAATAATAATAATAATAATAATAATAATAATAATAATAATAATAATAACAGTTTGCAAAAAAAAGGAAAAGTGAACAGCAAACTTCAGTAATAAATACTGTTTGACTTTGTGTCACTTGCCATTCCAGCTAACATTGTCGAGAATAAATCTTCCCATAATGATATATTTTATGACAGAAAGTGAGTGACTCACACCACCCCATTTAAGACGTCAAGTACCTACCTGACCGCGTAGCTCAGTCGGGTAAGAGAAGCCCCGAAAATTTCGAGGTGTCGCCTCCTCCCAGGACCCACTTAGACCTGCCTCCCTCCACCCTTGGCGCCATCACGTCGCGCGGGGGACTGTATAGGAAGGCCCTTGTGCCCGGCGAAATGCTTCTATAGCTGTCGAAGTATTTTTTTCTCCTTTGCTTTGCTTGGGAGTGGAAGCGAGGAGGTTAAAGTGTAAACATTTACTGATTAGCAGTTTGTGTGTGTATGTATGCATGTATGTGCATATGTGTATCTAATATATGTATATATAGTATATATATAAAATGTACATATAAATATATATATATATATATATATATATATATATATATATATATATATATATATATATATATATATATATATATATATATGATGTACACATACACACACACACATAAATATATATATGTATATATAGACGTACAAAAATGGTTGTTTAATTATGAGTATTCCCACTGTTTCATATGATTATCTGGGAATAACTGTCAATACCAACCGTCGAACAAGAGGAGACCTGAGTCTCAAATGGGTGAAACAAGAGAGGCAGCAAGGTATTTGCAAAAATGTTCAGAAGAGAAGATGAGCTTCTATAGAAGACAGACCTATATTATATGAAGGGTTGATAATACAATCCTCCTTGGAGGAAATAAAGTTTTGATGTCAAATGGGAATGAAATACAAAGATAGGTGGTATTTATACATACTGCTTGGTATGATATGTAGAGAAATTGTGAAATGTGTATCTGTAAGTGAATGAATAGGCTAACATACTTTGGGAACGCTGGGTCAGGTGAGAAAATGGAAGAAGTTATATGACTGAAAAAAAGGTGTAGCCTAAAATTTAGAATGTTTGCGTAAAAAAAAAAGGAGGGTGCAGGTTAGCAAGCTGACTAACTATTGATGGACATTCTTTTTATTTATATGAAACATCGATGCTTAAGGAAGTTTTCTGCAAAATGGATTCATCCTCAATTAAGTTGTTAAAGGAGGCAGCTAATAGCACTGAACCCATAACCTTGGCCCTGCCATTCATTATTTGTGGAGCGATTCCTTACGGAGGACATGAAGCAAGGAAATCTTTTCATTTTATTATTTTTTATTAAAGAAATGAAAACAAGAATTTTAAGTCCAAAACAGAATAATTCATTAATGGCAATTCTTGTATGAAAGCAGTCTGTACTTTTTTCAAGGCCCAAAGTAAAATTCATAACCAGAGGAGTTTTATGTGTTCAGTTTAAAGAGAATAATCAGTGCAATGTGGTCATTATTATTATTATTATTATTATTATTATTATTATTATTATTATTATTATTATTATTATTATTATTGCAAACTGTTAATTAACTTCATGAAAAGAAGATAATATCTGAAATGGCCCCAATACTATCGATTTCCTGACAGTGAGACGAGAAGAACTGCATCAAATTGCCACATGAGTTGCATTCTAGAAACCTAAGTTGAGCTAAAGGATGTAGGGTCAAAGTAAACTTACAAATAACAGTTCAGCTGATGGGATCATTAGAAAAACTGTTAATACCAGTTCTCAAAAATTCAGAAATTAAGCAATTTCGACCACACGGCATAGTGCAGACAGAAAAATGAGCATCATAAATTTAGTCCGAAAAAGCCTTCAATAATTCAGTTTCACCCACGAAAGCAGAGTCCTCTGGACCATAATTCAATTACTTAAAAATGAGCTCCAAATAAATGAAAACTTTTGCACAGGTTTCTAGTTTAAACAGCTTCAACCAGATGGCATAGTGTGAACGGAAAAATGAGCTGCACACATTTTATTATAGTTTAGTAGATAGATGAAACCTATTCATATGGAACAAGCCCACAGGGGCCACTGACTTGAGATTCAAGCTTCCAAAGAATATGGTGTTCATTAGGAAGAAGTAAGAGGAAGTCATGGGATATACAGAAAAAAAGAGATCCCATTTAATCTGAAAAAACTTTCAATAACTCAGTTTCGCTCACAAAAACAGATTTCTCTTGGCCATAATTAAACAACTTATAAATGAGATTCAAACAAATGAAAACTTTTGCGCAGGTTTCTAGTTGGACGAGGAAGCAGAGGCATCCAACCATAAAGCAGAGGCATCCAACCATAAACAGCTATCGGAAGCGAGAACCTTCTAAACGGAGAAGGTTGGACATCTCGCGCGTTTCCACAGTTGCCGCAGCGCCACGAAGCCCGTATCTCAAATCCTACACAGAAACCAGGCAGACCGTCTCAAAAGCAAACTGGTTTATCTCCTCTTCTCCTCCTCTCCGTTAGATAACAGCGATTGCTGGCCAATAAATATTTACAACCCCAGTATCTCCTTCAGAAGGGAGATACGCCATATAGATGTGACTAGCTGATCACCCCACACAATAGACGAGGCGTTTAAGTACACCAGCTTAGGGCAACTTTGTATTGTTTGGAGGTTCCCTCTGTTAAGCAGTCGCACATGTTCCCGATTTACGGGAATACGTGCCCAAATCTAATCAGCCAAAATCGATTTAATTAGGCCTGCGCACGGGGAATGGGTTTTCAGGGGATAAAATAGGCAAAACGACAGATTCCAAGTTGGTTTTAGTTAGGGTTCTCCGGTGTGGATGTCTGCTTCAGCCAGAGATTTATCTGTTTTAGATAGTGGTTCGTGGTGGTAGGTTTCTGTTTCCTAATCTCAGCAGTTATGACTTGGACCATCGACGGATATCTTGTTTGTCACTTTTTCATAAGTTGTATTTTAACCGATCTTTCACATTCACAATAGATCCCGGATCCCCTTTCCCTGCCCAGAGCACTCTGGATTCGCTGTCGAACTTCTCGGTTCCAGAGGTCCTTTATTCCTCACACCGTTGGACTGTGGAACAGCTTCCCTGAGGATGTCGTGTAATTGGAACATCAAAAGTTCAAGCGAAGATGCAATGCATTACTTCCCTAATGCTATTCTCCTTGCATTTTAATACATTTTTATCTATTTTTTAATCTATTAATTTATTTTTTCTTTTTAATAAGTGGGATCTCTCCTTTCTATATTTCCCTTTACTTTCTCTTACTTTCTAATGAGCACCATATTCTTTGGAAGCTTGAATTTCAAGTTAATGGTCCTTGTGGGCTTGTTCTATATGAATAGGGTCCATCTTCTGAATAATAATAATAATAATAATAATAATAATAATAATAATAATAATAATAATAATAATAATAATAATAATAATAATAATAAAGTAAACGTTACCGTTGGCTGACGTTTATCACAAGAAATTCAAGTCTGTTGTAGATCGTAAAAGGCATCTCTGGTATGCCATAGAGAAATCTTAATTTCAAGCCCAGAGACTCACATACAAAATTCCTGATTAAAATAATCATCCAATCTTAGTCATTTTAATTTCATTTATGCTTAACGCATACTTACACGCGAGCACGCACATCGCTTCTAAGGAGTATAAGTATTGGCAATAACCTCCAAGGATAATCTTAAAATGAATCTGAAACTTTGCAAAGCTGACGTGTCCGATAAGATGGTGGAATTCTGGGATTTTTATTTTTACTTATTTTGCTAAGATTTTCATAAAAAATAAAAATAAAGAAAATGAGCTCAAATAACAAAGAGTAAAGGATATTTTTAAAACTTTATCACCCAGTTTACAACTCTTTTTTCAGTCCACTTTTGAAATAATAAATATTTTCCAAAAAATTAATCAACAAACACGATTTTCTACGTATAAAATCAAATTAAGTATCATTTCAGTATGAAGCCCTTACATTTCTTATGAGAATAACTTACATCAGTATGTGAAGGTTTGTATTCGAAAATGTAATGAAAATCTCTAGCTGACCTTTTTAATGTTGAAGGTGTCTGCAATGAAAAATTACAGAACACACGATTCAGTTTACCGTTAATCCAAGCGGTTTTTTTCAGAGATATTCATTTAAGAAAAAAAGTAGTTTTACTCGTTGTTACAGAAAATATGAGTGATCGGGAAATCAACTGATTATATATTAATAAACATCAACGCATAATGCAATTGTAATAACAACAATGCCCCCTTAACTTCACGATATCTTCACAATTGGAAAGTAGAAAGAACAAGAAGGCCCTCGTTATATATCTGGAGAGCGACTGACGCTTTGAACTTGAGATGAGAAACTGTGATATCAACACAAATCAACAGTTCGAAAACTAAACTCATTTGCGAAAAGAACATATTTCTGTAGTTGGAAATACTCTTTACGGGCTGCCCTAGAGCAAGAGCCCGTGCCAGCACAAGGCTGGTTTAATCTAAAATTATCTGTTGGAAATACACTGAAAAAAAAAAAAACGCCACTACTTTACATAAATTTCTTGTAATCAAATGTTTATCATCCCAGAGAAAACTTAAGAGGTTTTAAGGAATAGTTAACTTCTCCAAGAGCTGTTTATCTAAAAGAGTTAATTAAAACTGGGAATCATGTATACAGAACACAGTGGGTTGTCTTAGAAATGATACGTTCTTAAAAACTCACACATAAACAGAGCTAGAAATACGAAAATAACTAGTTTTAAAGTGTCACGATGCAATCTCTCTCTCTCTCTCTCTCTCTCTCTCTCTCTCTCTCTCTCTCTCTCTCTGTGTCTCTCTCTCTCTGTGTGTGTGTGTGTGTGTGTGTGTGTTCCCAGACTACTTCTCTTAAGAGAAATGCCTTCAAAATCTTCTCCTATGAAGCAATTAAAAAACCACAAAAAACTATAAAATTACAACACACGTTCTTGGAAGAACTGTTTAAACATTTTCGTCGTTTCTTCAAACTTGTTAAGTAAGTCATTTTATCACCTTCAAACAAAGCTTCCTTTCTTCGTAAGGGCCATGTGATATTCATGCTTTTTCGTATTTTATATCTCTTCCCTCAAGTCATATGTTTTTATTCCTTGTGATTATTTTTTTAGTGAACGATTAAAAAAAAAAATTATAGCTATCCTATGGTTGAACGCAGACTCGAAGTTCGTGCAATGAAGCAATATTTTATCAAAATTACAAAAAAATCTTCCGTGTGATTATCAATCAACCTTCTCGTGCAGCCATAAATTGAAACTAATGACAGGACTAAGTTCTGATCAATCCAATCCTTAAAACACCAGTTTCCCCAAAAGTTAAATTTCATAGTTGATGCACTTTCTGACTTTTTATTGCAAATGATGATGACAAGCATTGTAAGCCAGTGTCCTAATTTACTTTCGTGACGTAATGAAGGGGCATTATTGTACCTGGCTGTAAAAATTTACAGTTGTATTATGAACGACACATTGTCTTAGCGTTGATAGTCGTTCATTTCATCGTCCAGAATAACATCCTTTTTCCATTTTCATCCTTTACCTGGGATGTGCGTAAATAATCACTCTTTCTGTGGCTTGAATGATTCGTCAAGGATAACTGTTTAAGCTTCTTTAAAAGATGAATGGAAAGTGATGTTTCAGGACACTTTGGGGAATACTGCCGTCAGTGCACGTCACGATGTGCACTATAGGCATTACTTGTCGTTCTTTGCAACGTCCTTTCCGCCCAGAGCTGCAACACCTTTCACTCCTTTTACTGTACCCCCGTTCATACTCTCTTCCATCATACTTTGCATCCTCTCCTAACAAGCGTTTCATAGTGGAACTGCAAAGGTTTTCCTCCTCTTACACCTTTATATGCTTTTCACTCTCAATTTCCTTTTCAGTTTAGAACGATCTCATAGGTCCCAGTGCTAGGCCTGTGGCCTAAATTTTATATTCCATTTCATTTACATTCCATTCAGGTTTTTTAGAGGGTTTACTTCCCTTTGCAGAGAAACATCCACTAATGTCATAAAACCCATTAACTATCACAAATGAAAATCGCGCAGAACTTCGGCCCAGTCGAGTTGTCTGTACAGCGTATAAAGTCCACCGTAAATAGATCTACCTTTAGGTGGTCTCGGTATACTGCTGTATGAGCCGCGGCCCATGAAACTTGAATCACGGCCGGTGGTGGCCTGGCCTATCTTATTGCCAGACGCGCGATTATGGCTAACTTTGACCTTAAATATGATAAAAACTACTGAGGCTAGAGGGCTGCAATTTGGTATGTTTGATGATTGGAGGGTGGATGATCAACATACCAATTTGCAGCCCTCTAGCCTCAGTAGCTTTGAAGATCTGCGGGCGGACAGACAAAGCAGGCACAATAGTTTTCTTTTCAGAAAATAAAAAATCGAATCGGTTTTCTCAACTACCATTCCACTTTCCATATTCTAAGAAGATGGTTTATATTTGGTGTATGAAAATTTTGCTATATAGCCCAGCTCTGGGGCGCTTTCAGCTATTCAGCCCTTAACACAGTGAACAGAAGGAGTCGGAGTGGTTGGACAGAAAGATGGAAAAAGGAAGTGGGAATGGAGGTAAAGTAAAAGGCTCACGACATTCCACAGGTTTCTTAAAGAAATAGACAAAACTTTGCTTTTCAGTTTTCTCCTGTTGGAGAGCGTGGAAAACTTAATCTAAAGAGTAGCAAAGACAAAACATGTCGATTTGTTATGTTATTTTTAATAAGTGACAAAAAAGGTATGCTACTGAGCATGCACATCAAGTGACAAGTTTCTTGAATGATGGAACGTGGTATCAGATTACTGGAAATTAGTTGAAAGATGTCTCAAAAAATTGATTTCTAGTTTTGATTCTTGTTACCTAATCAAGTTTTTTGAAAGATATATTTCAAATATGACAATCTGAAACTTTTTTTTTTAAAGAAAGCATTAAAGCACATTCAACCTTAACACAATTTTCCTCCAAAGTGAAGTGCTTTTTGAGGTTTAAATTAAACTATATGTCGTTTAGAGCCAACATAAATACGCGCATGCGCATTTCGCGATAACGAAGTGCTTCGGTCCCTAGCTGTATCCACTTTTTAGCCTTTACCTTCGTTCCAACTTCCTTCTTCCACCTTGTCCAACTACTCAACTACCTCTCTTTTTCTTTTTAATTGCTGAAAGTGCCCCAGTACTTGGCTTTATAGTCAGATTTTCCCAAACCAATCAATCTTACAACGAAGTCGTCATAAATCCAGAAGGTTTCCAAGTGGAATGCCTCGAATTGACTTGGCCCTGAGGCTAGAATAAGCCACCACGCTCGAATTCACCGGCATTCTTCAAAACCGTACAGACATGTTGACTTTCCATCGTCCGAAAACTTAAACCCACCAACTCCGCCTCCCTTATCTCCCAGGAGACCTTCTCCGGAAAGGTATGGGCGTATGGAATGACTCCCGTCATTCGTCTAATTGACATTCCATAGAGGACAGTAGCTCCACCTCCTCCTCCTCCTTCGACAATCTCTTCCTCGGTGCCAGACTGTTTGTTTAAAATTTTTCGGCAGTCATCCAGAACCCTCTTGTTAACTCTTGCTTCCAGATGTCTGAACACCTGGAAAAAAACTTCGCATCGTATGGGAACAGCTTGGTGCGTTCGCATACTCCCCGTCGCACCCAGAACTGGAAAAATTTAATTCTGTATGAATGAGTGGTCAAGATGCTGTGTCACTCACACGGATGTAATGTCTATAATAACAAATTGTAATCATGAACAGGGATAACCAGCCGAAAATACTTGCACATGAGCTTCAGGGGTCACATTACTTATCATTGCCGTTTGAAAGGTTGTAGTACACCGTGCAAATGCAAAAGGTATAGAGAGAGGGAGGAATTAACTGCTCTCCTTTCAAATAAATATTTAAACCGTTCTAACTTAATAAAATAATATCTTACACAAAGTTTTATATGGAATCTGTTTGTTAGTCGCCATCTTTTTTTTAGACATTTTTTGGCCATGAAATTAAGGCACTCATCCTTGTCGACAGGATTCGAGCCTGAGTTGGAACAAACAGCAGTTTATCATTAAACCACGCATAAATAAGAACTGACCTCAGCTCATTCCTTCTGTCGAATGCAGATATATTTACTTGAAATGAAATGGACATATCCCAAATCTCTTAGTGGGTGCAATGTGCTTATTTTATGGTGCACTATACCTGTTTTTGTATAATGAAGCTATTTAAAATTCATCAATCGAATAATTCTTAACTTTTATAACTATTAGATTACCAAAAGGCTTTTAAATACGCTGAAAAGCCTTGCCAACAGCAGTCGCTTTTTGTAAATCATCCAGTTCACAATAAAGTATTCGAACAGGATCAATTCATGATCAAGGACGAGAAAATAATTAACTGTTAAGCTGATTGCTTCGAAATAGAAATTCATCTTCATATTGAACTGACTGACTTTACGAAATTTAGGCTGTCAAACCAATCACTTGGGCACTTGTGACCACAGCGCTTATGAGCTTGAACAGGAGTTGGAGTGGTGGACAGCAAGATAAGAGCGGTCCAGAAAATGAATGAGATGAAGTACAAGGATCTGAAAGTGGAGCTGGGAGATAACTTTGCTCTTGCGTTAAGGAGGAAGAAAGGACGCTAGACTGTGGGGGGGGGAGTAAAATGCCAAAAAGTGGCTGTAATGCCAACAGTGCACCACATGAAGTGCACTGGCAGCATCAACCCCTTAAGGGCACAGACTGAAATAAAGTCGCATGCTTATTTTCCCATACTATCTTCATCATGGACACTTGTTAATGGTTGTAAGGTCTTTTGTCTTATCTCCTGAACAAGATTTCTTGTTATATTACGCAATCCGCATTTTTGTTTGCGAAGTAAAAAGAAAGAAATAAAATCAGCATTATTTTCCCAGAATACCCTTTCAAAGTGAGGATTCTCTTTATCTGGTCAGTAAAGGCAGTCATGTGAAAATTTACCAAATAAACTGAACCGCACGGGAAATTTAACGACAGGAACACGAGGAGTTAGAGTCCTCAACCTGCTGGAACGTGTGGAGAGATAAAAGGACGTGGTCTACACAATGAACAAGCAAACAAAAGATTATGTCAACAGTTTTGATGTAACAGACAACATATATGCGATATGCACCATTTATCGAGTAGCTTTGACTGATTTCAAAACAAATGGCAATCTACTTCTTTTCTTTTTTTTGTACAGTCTGTGCCACGTTTTATTAAATATTAGCAAAGTTTTATAAGGTTCGTTCGCGGGACTTTTAAATATATGTCATCTGTAAAGCAAATACAAAATATATTTTTTTTTAAATAAAAATCAGTTTATGCATTATCGTTCGACTTGGAATTATGATCACATATTTGTAGCAAAGCCAACCATCTAAAAAAATTTTCATTTTTTTAATTTTTTTTTTTTTTTTTGTTCAGTAGCCGTGTAAATGGTACTTTCAGAAAATTAAAAAAAAAAAAAAAGCAAAAATGTAAAATATTTGCACTTCTAGGAAGAGCCGTATCCATTTTTTGCCATTTCCTGCTATCCGCTAAACCAATTCTACTTTCGAGCAAAAAAAAAAAAAAAAATCTGTATGAGAGGAGAAATACAAGATAAGAATTGTGAGAGAGAGAGAGAGAGAGAGAGAGAGAGAGAGAGAGTTCCATGCCAGACGAGAACGTTAAGAAACTGCTGCTACCTTAATACTACTGGCGCCAGGGAGGAGATCACACACAGACATCCCGTAGGACCGTAGGATACAAAGGATCGCCGAATGATTTCGTCCTGAGTGGGGCCCAAATATCCCTCTACCTCGATCCCTGACCTGCTCGAACAAGTCCTGCTCGTTTCCTTTGGATGTGCCACTTGATACCGTCTCATCTATCGCGATGACTATGTTTTCTTGCAGGATTTCCGGATAAATCGACAGTAATTTTAAAGTGCACAGCTTCTCTTTACATATAAACGGACACGAGAGAGAGAGAGAGAGAGAGAGAGAGAGAGAGAGAGAGAGAGAGAGAGAGAGAGAGAGAGAGAGAGAGAGAGAGAGTGTAATGTATCCTAAAAGCTTAAAAAGCTATGGAAATATGGGATTAATTTCAGTTAGTTGAACCCTACTCAAGAGAATAAATTTTAAAGCATACAAACCAATTCCCTACTTTCGTTACTACAATACTTCACCATGCCTGTGTAATTATGATCTATGCTATAGATGATGTTAACAATAAAAGATCCCTTCCATTTACAACGCTTATGCTATTTTAAATGCTCGGTAGTAGCATAAGGACGACTCTGATCAAACTCCAGTGTGTAACCGGTAGGCCTACAGTCATCTGCAATATATCCCCATGTACTTATGGTCAATATGCTGACACTAATATACACAAAATGTATGCCGTACTCCATTTTCTTTGATAATTACTGCTGGAATAAGTAAATATCCTAAAATCAACAGCTCTTTATAAACATTTTTCTTAACTGTTGAGCAAATGCATGCTTTGCTTTTTATATTAAACTTTATTCCCCTTGTTGTCAAGCCAGCTTTGAGAATAAGTTTTCGAAGAATTACTGTTTTAGCAAAAATTTTTAATATACATACATACACACAATATATATATATACATATATATATATATATATATATATATATATATATATATATATATATATATATATATATATATATATATATATATATATATCTATATTCAGTAATATATATATTATATATATATACCGACTTATTATAAAACAAGAGCCCATGCTGGTATAAAGCCAACTTAATGTAGAATTTTTACCAACGAAAACAATCGTAAGAATAAGTGTTAATAAGTGGTATAAAAACTACGTTGACTGGATTATAATACCATTTAGTTCACAATGCATTCTAACAAAAATGCCCAGCTGGAATTTTCACTTGCTTTCAAAGCAAAAGAGATGAATGTTATATAAAGAGCGAAATTCAATAAAGAAGGTATAATTATTACTTATTTGGAAACAGGATGTCAATAGGTTTGTCGTTACAGTTCATTAGAAATTATTTTTGCATTTGGTCCGCAAATATCTGAAATATTCAAAGCACTAGTAATATACCCTCAGTAAACATTCGTTTACCTATATTTCTCTCCCAATGCATATAGATTTTGGGTGTGGTGTAATTCCCTGCTCCGTATGTGCTTGCCTAAATTTAACTTACTTTCTCTTAAATTCTGTCCAACTCATTTCCAGTTCCACCAACTTGTCTGCTATTACAATGTTTACGTTATTAATATGGTAATATTGTCATTTTTAATCTTCGTTATAATCTGTCATTCTCGTTCCTTTGTCATTGAACATAAAATCGGATTTCAAATTTTTCGCTTAAATTTCAGCTTCCAACTGCTGTCACTAATATCATGAATCAGAATATGATGGGATCGCATTACAAGATACAGGATGTAACTGGAACATATCTCAGTGAACCGCCATTTGATATGAACACTCGTAATTTCGTCGGGTTACAGCCCATGTCTTAAACCAGACCCCTGACCCTTGATCCCAAGTGTTTGCTAGGCGCTCTCTAGAAACTGGTGTGAACCTATGGTACGGAAATGCCGAACCTTCTTCGACTTCTTTCATTCGAGTTATATTTTTTCCACATCAAATCTCAGTAAAAATTTTCGCTCTCTCTCTCTCTCTCTCTCTCTCTCTCTCTCTCTCTCTCTCTCTCTCTCTCTCTCTCTCATGTCAAATGTGAAATAAGATATGTGCCGAACATTTGGCAGAACAAACATTGATGACGGAAAAATGGAAAGAAAAATATTGAGAGACGCTCCATAAAAAAAGGGAAATTAACCTGTAAAATAAAGAGGTAACTATTGACTAACTTTTTTTTTCTTTTATTATAAAAAAATAACAATATCTGTACATACAATATACAATATTATATATAAAAATCAGTCAGTAGTACTAACAACTTGTTGCTGTCTTTTCATATGTATATAATATTCAATATTAATTATGCTTTATAATACAATAGTATTTCTCTTCCATTTCACATTTTATCAATCCCTATCTCTATATTATATTAGACAGGTAATCTTTTGTAAATATCTTATTTAAGTCACTGTTGAAAGCATGACATATTAATATTTTTGTTTTTGACATTCTATTTCTTATGAATGTAACTAAATTTGGGTCATCATTCAACAGTCCCACAGATCTTCCATACCACAATCCTGTTATAAAATCCGATAATAGAACCATGGCAGTATTTTCATCTTTCTTTGACACAGTTGTAAAATCCAATTTTAGAATTTTCAGCAAACTAATCGTCTCAATCTTACAACATTTTTTTAAAAGTGACTTGAACCAGGACAATATTTGCTTCAATGATGGACAGAAATATATAAAATGCATGTTATTTTCAAAAGCCCCACAAAAGAGACATTTATTGTCATTTGCTATGTTCATGATGTGCAACCTATCATTTGTATTCAGTATTTCATGTATATACCTATAAAGTATTTCCCTGCTGTTCTTGTCAATATACTTATTATTAACATGCTTCCAAATTACAGTCCAATTGAAAAGGGGATACAATAATTCAATCTTGGGTTTGTAATCATTACATTCCATTAACAACCAATAAGTTTCCTTATTTGACACATTAGGATAATTTTTAAAGCAGTACACCTTCCTAAGAATGTCAACCATCGTATTATAATAAGCCAGGATAAAAATCGTGCAATCCCTATAATTGATGTCAGTTTCAATTACAAAAGTCGCCCGAATTTTACAAAAAAAAAATATAACATTTCATAACCAAATCCTCTATTGATACAATTTTTCAGAAAGGTATGAAACATAATAGCTTTTGACTTGCAGAAAATATTATAAATTCCAACTCCTTTTAATTTATCTAGAAACATAGTTTTTCTAGCAACTGGTTCATAATTACTATTCCATAAATATTTATATAAACATCTCTGAATTCTTTGTGCAGTTGTATTTGGTACTGAATAAACATGTGATACATACCATGTTTTTGCTAATATTTTACAATTTATCACAATAGACTTCTGAAATATTGTCAATCTTCTATTCTGGAAAATACCAACCATCTTGGTAATCTTATTTTCCAAATTAGACCAGTTTAACTCGACACTTTTCTGAAAGTTATTTGTATGGTAGACACCTAACACCTTACATGAATCTTGAAGAACCTGGTAGCCACTGATTGGCCATTCTGTTCTGTTTTCCCAGTACCCAATACCAAAGATAGAGGTTCTGTTTTCATTCAAAAGGGCACCTGACGCTTTTTCATATTCCTTAATGACATTTATACATTCTATTAGACTTTCGTCTCTAGTTACAATAATTACAGAGTCATCAGCATAACCAATAACAGAGACATTCAGTTGATTAGGTAACTTTAAAGCGAACTGTGAAAGCTGCATTTTTATCATTCTATAGAAAGGTTCTTGATACATAATAAATAAAATCATAGAAAGGGGACACCCCTGTCTTACAGATTTGTTAATGGAAAAGGACTCAGGTTACCATTTATGCTTATCACACTTTCAGCGTCTTCGTATAACATTTGTATTATCTGGATAAAACTACTGTCAAACCCAAATTTTTCCAAAATTGCATATAAAAAGTCATGGTCTACACGATCAAAAGCTTTTGACCAGTCCAGATTTATCAAAGCTGCCTCCTTGTTATTTTCATTAATGTAAACCATAATATCTCTCATTAAAACATTTAAATTGATTATTGACCTGTTTTCAAGACACCTAAACTGTTCAGGGGATATTATCAGCTTTAAAACATCTTTAAATCTGCTAGCTATTATGTTAGCAATGACTTTAAAATCTACATTTAGCATGGTTATCGGTCTCCAGTTTGAAATTTGATCTAAATTCCTTCTTTCGGGGTAAGAGTAATTATTCCTTTATTCAGTTTTCAGCGATTTTATTCTTAAATACAAATTTCACTACACTAACGAAATCTTGCCTTATATCTTTCCAGAAGGTCTTATAGAATTCTACTGGGAGACCGTCTAACCCAGGACTTTTCCCGTTTTTCATTCCACGAATGGCTGCAAACACTTCAGACTCTGTCACGTCTGCTGTTAATATTTCATTTTCCTTTTCGTCTATAGCTTTATTGATTAAACTGAGAAACATTCGTTGAGCATATTTATTACAATTTTCTTTTTTAAAAAGGTTTTCAAAATAATCTCTTACGTACAAAATTATTTCATTAAGATTGACAATTTCATTACCATCTTCTCTCTTTATTTTGTTCAGAAAAGTTTTAGAATTTTTTTCTTTTCCTGGCAGATACGCAGACACTTGTTCTCCCTTAAGTTTATCATCAGTTTTAGCTCTTATTTTTATTCCCTCACATATATCATCTTGAATGCTATTTATTCTCAATTTTAAGGATTTCACTAACGATCTTTTCTCTGCATTTAATGTTGATTTTCCCATCTCTGTTTTTAACTGAAAATTTAATAAATTAAGTAAACCGTATTTTTCCTGATTAATTTGTTTTGAACAACATACAAAAAAGGATTTAATTTTTTCTTTGGCAAAATCCCACCAACATTTAACATTTTCGAATCTGCTTTCCTTATCTCTAACACTGTCCCAAAACCTTAAGAAATTTTCTTTCACAATATCATTATTCAAGGTATTAACATTCAATTTCCAGTACCCTTTACCTAATGAGACTATATTTTCCAATTTTATTGTTAGCTTAATTATGCAATGGTCAGACCAGCTTACATGTATATTTCGAATGTCATTTACCTGATTTTGCAAATCTCTCAAATAAAATCTATCTAATCTAGAACCATAGTTTCCCTTAACATATGTGTATTCTAGATGGTGGTTTAGGAGAAACCAAGCGTCCTTCAATTTCAAATTATTTTGAAGGCATATAAGAGATTTAGATAACAGGTAACTATCTGGATTTGAGCAATCCCTCATACTAGTAATTGAATTCCAGTCTCCTCCCATTATTATGTTACTTATATTATTTCTAAAAAAATACATAATATCTTTATTGAACAGCTGCTCTCTTTCTTTCTTTTTGCTACTTCCAGCAGGTGCGTAGACATTGAGTAACTGAATATCAACGTTCGAACAACGGCAATTAACACTCATTAAATGACCATTTATATCGTTTTCTACATTCAGGACATCCACATTAGAAGATTTACTTGTAAGGATAGCAAGTCCCCCTTTAAGGTATTGTGTATAGTTAATTACTACCTTACAATATTTTTCTATATATTCTAGTTTCCCCTCTCTTTTTATATTAGGTTTTTGAATGAAAATTATATCAAGTTTGTATAATAACATTAAATTTATTAATTTGATTTGCTTATTTATATAGTTAAGTCCATTCGCATTGACTGTCGCTACATTTAATGTGGATGAATTGAATTTGTAGAATTAAAAGAAAAAAAAACATTTTTACATAAATTAATATGGTTTATGCTTTTTTGAACATTTTTCTCTATCGTAATCTTATGAGGAATTCTCATAATCTTCATCCATACTCTGGTTTTGGTCCTTTTTCAAAGTGATACTAACTGAGCATATGAATGACTGAAATAATTTTACAAAAGGGAGAGACTTCAGTGGTGGAACTAAAGCAGGGCGTTTGAAGAGAAATGAAATTCTGATAATCAAAACGAAAAGGGCATCATACCGAAACTGGCAAAATTTGTGCTTTATATATGCTTCAGTAAAGTTTATTCACGTTACCTCCTAGATATAAATAAAAATAAATAAATATGTGAATTTCAGAGCAACTTTAACGCAGCCTGTATGCAAAAGGCAAATAATCTTCTTGAAAAATTGTAAAGACAATAACAGATTACATACCTGCCTACAAGAGAGAGAGAGAGAGAGAGAGAGAGAGAGAGAGAGAGAGAGAGAGAGAGAGAGAGAGAGAGAGAGGCTTTAAAGACAGAAACAGAACAGATTCTTGACTAAGAGAGAGAGAGAGAGAGAGAGAGTTTAGAGAGAGAGAACAGAGAGAGAGAGAGAGAGAAAAGGTTTTATAGACAAGAACAGAAGAGAGAGAGAGAGAGAGAGAGAGAGAGAGAGAGAGAGAGAGAGAGAGAGAGAGAGAGAAGGCTTTAAAAACAAGAAATGAATAGATTCTTGACTAGAAGAGAGAGAGAGAGAGAGAGAGAGAGAGAGAGAGAGAGAGAGAGAGAGAGAGAGAGAGAGAGGGTGGCTGGCGTCAAGCATTTCTCACGTCGTGATACTTTTGGCGCCAGGGAGGAGTTCGCACTGGCTAAGCACCTGGACTCCCCGTGGCTCCCAGGGGTCATTATGATCCTTCGAAATACCGTAGAGACCTGAATCGACATTTAGCCCAAATGTCGTCAAAGGCCCAGTCATAGACTTTCCCCGGAAATCAAAATCTAGCAGGTAACACCCCCACCCCATCCCCTGCCCCCTAACCCTCCCCAACTTGCACTCGCCATCAAACCCAAATAAAATATTCTTTTCAATCAAAATCTAGCAGTTAACGACGCCCCCCACCCCTGCCCCCCAACCCTCCCCAAATAGCACTTACCATCAGACCCAAATAACATATCCTTTCAAAACAAATGATGTCTGTGATACTGATACTGTCCTAATGCGTTTCTCCTTGCATTTTAATACTTGTTTATCTATTTATTAATGTATTAATTTATTGTTTCTTTTTAACAAGTGTGAGCTTTTCCTGTATTTCCCTTACCTTCTCTTCTTCCTAATGAACACCATATTATTTGGAAGCTTGAATTTCAAATCAGTGGCCCCTGTGGACTTGTTCGATATACATAGGTTTCATCTTCTGAATAATAATAATAATAATAATAATAATAATAATAATAATAATAATAATAATAATAATAATAATAATAATAATAATAATAGCACTAAGTTGTTAGTACACCATTTTCGCTTGAATAAACCTTGTCCTCGCTTGTCACATTTTCCAGTGGTTAGATCTAATGAGGGGAAAAAGTTTCTCATGAAAAGATTTAAAGGCTGTTGGTTTGTAAGTAGAATAGGAAGAATATATTTACTTATTACACAGGCTGTTGAAGGAAAAGCAAATGAAGTTTAGTCTAGAAACAATACTGGTGCAGTAATGATGTGTACAAAACCCTCACAAGCTCACGGAATAAGAAAAACGCCCTACTTCTTGTAGCATCTATTAAAACGTAAACAATGCGCACAGTGCAGGAGACACGCTGAAGATTTTCACACTATCGGCCACATTTTCGTGAAAACCGACTGATTCAATAAATATTGTACAACTCAGAAAAGACAAATTATACAGCAATGGTATGACAGTAGGCTACTCATATAACATAAAAAAAATGTTTAAAAACTACGAAGGGTATCCAATGCCACACATAAAAAAGAAAAAAGGGATATTGTTAGCCTTTTAATTCACTTAAAAAGAGTTTTCGAATTAGAACAATTGAATTTATCGAAATACACCCATACATTCAAAAAGAATTATAATCCCTCAATAATAAGAAATAGCTTAAAAGAGCTCTCTCTCTCTCTCTCTCTCTCTCTCTCTCTCTCTCTCTCTCTCTCTCTCTCTCTCTCTCTCTCATTATATATATAATCTCTATGTGTTTAAATATTATTGCTGCTCATGTAACTCTTCGATAAAGAGGTTGCAAAAAAGGAAATCAGATTCTTTGAAAGAAAACTGAAAGAAAGCATCCAGAAAACACACACACACACACACAGAGAGAGAGAGAGAGAGAGAGAGAGAGAGAGAGAGAGAGAGAGAGAGAGAGAGAGAGATTTACAACGCCTACTCAAAACATCAAATCAAGGAAACAAAAGACTATAAGCACAGTCATTAGGCTGAGAGAATGCACCGTGTCAACAACCTGGCGCCAGGGAGGAGTAACGGCCTAATTAAGAGGACGTTTTATTGTCCACGCCCTTTGACCCAGGGATTTAGCCTACTGTCACGCCGGGCCAATAAAGAGAGCCGCTAAACGCAGCAAGAACCGCTAATGTAGCGCTGTCACATCTGGGCAAACGTTGTCGAGAGCGTGGAAAATTCCCCATCATCAAAACTCTAATGAAGAACGTGTTATTCTTATTTAAGATGAATAACCAGGTAAAAATACAAGCAAATAAATATAGAGACATAAACCAACTCCATAAAGGCGCACAGTTCCAGAAATTCCTCGGCGATCTCTTCCAAAAGAAAAGGTGAAATCGATTCATCAGATTTCGTATCACTTCCACCCCGCTCATTTAGATTTCCTATCACTCGGAGGTGGTTCCCTGCATTCCTTTGATGTCTGAACAACTGACTCCCTTATCGCATACTTGCCTTTAACCCTTCCTTTATTTACTTTTTTTATGAGGAAAGAATACAAAAGAAATGTTTTGTCCTCTAACGACAACTGGAACTTCTCGAGTATATATTTTCCCATCTGTACATCATTGTTAATTATACCTACGTATCATACCTTTCCATTGGTAAAAAAAACTTCAGATTTCCTAGAGGAAAGAGTGGAATTTTGTTAAAACGTAAAAAAAAAACCACTAGAATATATCCAACTAAATACCTTTAAGGTCACTACTAACATGTAAAAGTATGTAAATATGTAAATTACTTCCTGAACATACGAGATGAAAATCTTTAAAAAAAAAGTCGTCTCCTCATAATTCTTAATCTACTGAAATTGTCAACATTCCACAGACTAGTCTCGTGAAGTTGTTTGACCCAATGAATGACTGAATGAGTGAGTGAGTAAATGAATGAATGAGCGCCATTCATTTATTTATTTATTTTTAGTAAGATTGACGACGACGCAGTGAACATGAGAACAATATTGAACAGGGCCCCTCAAACAGGACATACCATTGCATACTAATGTTTCCCCTCCATTTTCCTTATAAAAGCTGGAACTGGAAGTGAGTCCGTATCATGGAATGCGTTACGAGAAGATGAAGCAAGACATCGGAAGACGGTTCGTCTCTGAGGGCACGGCAATAGCACGGCCCGGGAAATATCACTGAGTCACGCTTGTTCTATTGCACGGTCGAGAAAAATCGACGGATGTACGTAATGGCGGTTGTCGTAACTTCTTCCATTTGTTCGTTCTATGGACGAAAATGATTTTAGATGTTTTTTTTTTTATTTTCGGAATTCTTCAGCGCTTATATTGACCCTATGTATAACTTTTTAACGTACTGAAAAAAACACCATTTCGAATGAAACTTTTTAAACCTTCGTATTTGTTGTTTATAATGAAACGAGGAAAAAAACTGCTTTCTGACAATACGGAGATTAAGAAACGCATTTAAATTCACGCATACGTGCAAATTTGCTTTTTATTATAATCAAGATTACGGTCAATAAAAGGTGAGGGAGGCCCCTCAAATACTTAGGACGGATTGTTCCCGGAGGTATGGGTTATTTGGTAAATCTCTGACCAGCTCGTAAATAGATTAAAACGTGCCTGTCTGACCCCGTCTCATCTCTTACGATTGGTGGAGGGCGTGCGGGGGCGTGGCTACTGAAGGCATACAAATACCGGTGCAAGCAACCAATTTCCTCATTAACTCGGAAAACATCAATCTGGAAACAAGGCTGCGCTAGCTGGCGAAAGCACCATTTTTGAGTGAACGTTGTGGAAGCGGTGAAGGAGCTACTCCTTAGTACTAGTACTACTCAAACTCCGTACCACTAGTACTACTCAAACTCCGTACCACTAGTACTACTCAAACTCCGTTCATCCAGAATGTACGACACAAGCTTCCCGTACATGGGTGGCCATGGATATCCCCAGAAGCCAATTCCTATGAAAGTCCATCCTGCAACTCCTGTGCCCATCGAAGCATTCCCTTACCCGGACGGGAATCTACCTGGGCATTACGGTTTAATTGGTGAGTAGGATGATGCTTCGTTCTCCAAGTCTTCAAGTTGTTCTTATGTGGATGTGATTGTGTGGAGTAACTTTTTTTATTTTTTTGAAGTGCACGTTTTCCAAAGCTTATACATATATATATATATATATATATATATATATATATATATATATATATATATATATATATATATATATATATATATATATTTGTGTGTGTTATTCTATTCAGTACTGTCGCTAGTCACATGTGTAAACTCACTTGCACGATACTCATTTAGCCACGTGGTTAAAATTTTAGCGTGTGTGTGTGTGTGTGTGTTCGTGTGTATAAATAAATAAATATATATACATATATATATATATATATATATATATATATTTATATATACATATATAAATATATTTATATATACATATATAAATATATATATATATATATATTATATATATATATATATATATATATATATATATATATATATATACAGTAAATATATATATATATATATATATATATATATATATATATATATAAATATATATATATATATATATATATATATATATATATTTATATATATATATATATATATATATATATATATATATATATATATATATATATATACAGTAAATATATATATGTTGCCACAGAAACTAATGAATCTTATTTCTGATTTCTTAGGACATCCACCACATCTGTATCCCGAGTACATGGCAACAGCAACAACAACAACGCCCCCTTTTGCCGCACCCGGAAGTCATCTGCCTTATGTGCCAAATCAGTCCGAGTGCCAGATCGAGGCCCGTCTCGAGAACGAAGACCTGTGGAACCGGTTTCACGAACTCGGGACGGAGATGATTGTATCCAAAACTGGCCGGTAAGTGATGCTTCTCTTTCGCTCGTTTCATTTCTAAGCACGATCTGAACAGTCAAAGCCTTGTCCTCGTGATATATTGATGTGACCTGTCAAATAAACAAAATAAGGAGACAGGAGTAGGCATGATAATCCTAACCTTTCCTAGAGTGCCATGTCCTGACCTTACCTTCCTAACCTAACCTATAGGGCGTTGTGCCGTGATCTGGCAAGGGGGCTTCGTCCCCAACCCTGACGCCCCCACCCCAAGTAACACTGAATATCCCTGTCTCCCTACTCTGCATACTACCCAACAAAAATTAAAAGAACTTTTCTGTGTTTTTCAGGAGAATGTTTCCGTTTCTGAATATATCTCTGAGGAACTTGGATCCGAATACTATGTACGCTGTGCTCTTGCACATGGTTCCTGCTGATGGATATCGGTACAAGTACACCAAATCCGAATGGGTCAGGGCCGGGAAAGCTGACCCACACATCGGACACGTTTATTACGTTCATCCAGATTCTCCGCAGAAAGGCAGCAAGTGGATGAACCGCATTCTGTCTTTCCAGAGGGCCAAGTTGACCAACAACACACTGGATCAAAACGGTCACATCATTCTGAATTCGATGCACAAATACAATCCCCGGATTGTCGTGACGACCGTCTACGATGCTACCCCAGGGGCGAAGTGGCCCCAGTTCAGAGATTTCATCTTTCCGAAGACGTCTTTCATGGCGGTCACTGCGTACCAGAATGCGAGCATCACGCAGCTCAAGATTGACAACAATCCGTTCGCCAAAGGCTTCAGAGAAACGGGACAGGGCCGCAACAAGAAAAAGAACGCCAGAGACGATGCAGCTGCTCAAGACCTGGACCAAAATGGAATTCACAGTAGGTGTTCAATGTCTTTTTCCTAAGGATTGTTAACGCTTGCCTTGTCGTGGTATCTGTCATTTTTCGGTACCGGTCTGTACAAGAAACAGTTTAGGAATAACTCGTACACTTTTTGTTCGTTATTTTAAAATGAGATTTGATAAGACTTCTACTATTGTAAGAAATATGATGCTGATTATACTTATAGCTGACCAAAGAAATCTGAAATAATATTGTATAAATGTCGTGTATTGCATTAATGTAGTACAACGATTTAAAAAAAATGCTAATTACTTAATGACATTAGCTAAGGTCACTAAAAACCTCCTTGGTAGTTTTAAGGCTACCAAGAGCAAACCTTCATTGCTTAGCACTTCATTTAATTCTTAATATAGGCTACAGGAGTAGCCTTAAAACTCAAATTTTAACCGTTTCATTTTACAAGTAACGTTTGTTTTTTTTATATAGAAATTCACGTTGCATTTTCTTTTCAGTGCTTTCTGCTCCTCAAGACGCGGACGAAATCGAAAACATGAGCGTACTGGATATGTCTGACCAAGGATACAGGTCGTCGTCTTCTATGTCCCCGGAGAGCACCATATCTGCTCCAGTGTCATTACCCGAAATATCCGAGATATCTGACGAGGAAATAGACGTCGGTAAACCCCCGACACCTCCTTCCCACAGCCATCTGAGGCTATTCAGGTCATGGGTCGACGACGACGACGACGACGACAAAGAGGCGACAAACCAACGCCCCAATCCGTCCGGCAGAGAACAGACGGTGGAGCACAGGCCCGGGGACAACGACGGAAGAAGCGGAGGATCCTCCGAAACGCCCAAGGATGACCTACGTCTACCTGCGCCGCTGAGGGATCCTCAACGTCCTCCTCCTCCTCCTCTTCCTCCGACGCTTTTTCCTCCTCATCATCCTCATCCTCATTCTGCAGCCTTGCAGGACGTGTTGATGCCTGCCGTCGCTGATAACAGGTCTCCCGCGTTTCTGCCCTCACCTGGTATGCTGGCCTATCCATATTACCTGTACAGCAGCCCGTCCGCAGCGTCCTCGGGGAATTCTTACCCATACCCACCGTTTGTGCCTCAGAACGGAGCCTTGCCGGAATCCCCAGCTCACCCCTTCCACTTCACTTTCCCCGTTCATCCCCCCAAATAAACACCGGCAGATCTCAGTACAAGTGTTGGTTCTAGTCACCTGACATAAATTTTTATTTTAAATGGAAGGAAGATGAAAACACATCTGGTTTTAAGTAGTAACATCCCCTGTTACGTTTTTGCATGTCAAATTGGATTCTGGCCACCAGGAATATTAGTCATTAGGTATAAGAACATTGCAAGCTTTAATTCTGACAATAAAGCTATGGTCGAATTCTCCTATTTCAATCTTCTGTTTTGTCTTTGTTATGTATAAAGTTGTACATATTGTAAATAGCATATAATATACAGAATACTGCATATGATCTGAATATAATAAATGAAATGAGATTCACTTGCCGTGTTTACTTAAATGTTGCCTGGAAATATCTTTTAAACTAAGTACAAGAATGCAGGAGTTGAAAATGGTAGAAATTTCAAGAAGAAAATCCGAAAGTTTCATGAAAAGCATGTCAGAAAGTAAAAGTGAGAGAGAGAGTGAATGAAGTATGTGAGGTGTAAGAACAAGAGCTACAAAAGTAAAATACCTTAGCAGTATCGTAAGCAAAATGGTGTATAAAGCAAAAAAAAAAAAATAAAAAGAGAGAGAGAGAGAGAGATAAGTATTAGAAATACCAGTATCAGCAAAATTACATTTTTAAAAGAAAAATTAGATAAATTTTGTTTTAGTATTAAAGGACAGGGAGGTAAAAGTGCAAAACACACTTAGACAAAATTCATTCGCTACACAGGGATAGTTACAGCAAAGCACCTCACGTGGTGCACTGTAGGCATTGCTTAGAGGTGTTTGCGGCGTCCCTTGTGCCCCTATCTGCACCCACTTCTTTTCCTTTTTCTTCACCTTTAGTCCCGCTTGCTGTCCAGCTCCTCTAACTGTCACTTTTCAGTGCTACTGGGGAAGTTTTCTCCCAGTTTCACCTTTGTATCCCTGAATTTCATTTAATTTATTTTCTGGATCCCTTTACCTTGCTATCCAACCGCTCCAACTCCATCTTTTTAGTGACAAGAGCGATGAATGGCGGAAAGAACCACAGAGCCTGACTTTGAAGACTAAATTTTATTATCATACATTTTATAAAATATATATATGTATATATATTATATATATTTATAGACTGTATATAATATATACGGTATATATATATTAACTTTATCACATACACAATAATATTGTTCTGTGCAATAGCAGAATTACTAAAAGAACCTCATTCAAACTGGATGGTATCTAATGGAGTATTTATTCAGAAAAAGTTACAAGCTTTCTTGGTCAAACAGTCCACATTATCAAGTTAGGCATAATTGATAATGTGGACTGTTTGTCCAAGAAAGCTTGTAAACTTTTTCTGGATAAATACTCCATTAGATACCATCCAGTTTGAATGAGGCCCTTTTAGTAATATATATATATATATATATATATATATATATATATATATATATATATATATATATATATATATATATATATATATATATATATATATATATATATATATATATATATATATATATATATATATATATATATATATTTATATATATATATATATATAAAATGTATATCAGACATCACTCTGAGTTCAAGAAATGCAACAGTTGCGCCAAAATAATCCACGACAGGTAATACACTGGCCGAATGGCCCCAGCAATTCACAAAGACATGAGCATATCTTACGATTTTGTCCCTAAGTGGTGCACAACTACCGACTGAGGACTGACATTACGTTTAACTCACTGCGTCAGCGAAATAATGACTGTGATCTTAGCCTTAATGTGAGGCGTTTTGTGCCTTGTTGCATCACTTCCAAAAAATGCACTTGTATTTTGGCAACATTATTCGGGCTTTCTTTCGATAAAATTGGTGTGTGAAAGAGATTTAAAAATGCTGTTAACAGTTCACAGTGATTGATATTTATCAGTTTATCTCTTCGGGTGTCCAAATATTAAGATAATGTTCGTAGATTATTCGTTTATTCACTGGAGAGAGAGAGAGAGAGAGAGAGAGAGAGAGAGAGAGAGAGAGAGAGAGAGAGAGAGGGGGTGGCTAGTAAAAAATTGTTTGACGTTGTTCATGTACTTCTATCTTGTATCTTGTAATTCGCACACTCAAATCAGTATTACAGGACAAGTGAGTGGTTTGAAAGTGTTCTCGATTCTATTTATTTTTCAGTGATCACAGACTACACTTCCATTTTTTGTTGATGTCAATTAAAGTGGTGTCAAACTCTCCGACTGTAAATGACAATGTTCCTTGTGGATAGCCTATATTTATGATTTAACTTCCGGGCCGCAATCCGCTTAATGATATAGACGAAGTATTACAAAAGGCTTGAACTTTACAAAGCTCGAGTTGAACAGTTTCTTATTCAATGCAATGGAGTCTGCATTGAAACGTTCTTATTTTGAGGAATTACTCGATGAGTCAGCCACTGGAAATCGACTTTTCCCGTGGCTTTAGAATCTGAAAGCCTTAAAACAATTCGCTTCAATACCGGACTGGTCAAGATTTTTCAATTCCCTATTTTTAATGACTAATGGCTTATCGAAGAAAACAGATTTCGGCTTATGAAAAAGGACTTGGTCGGCCATTACCTTAACCAGTAACGGCCTTGCTTAAACCATTTAGAAGATTAAAATTAATATCGTATTCTTTACTGACAGAGGACAAAAATAGAAGCTAATCTTCAGTCAATTGAGCTCTTGTGGTGAAATGCTCTATCCAATAATCTTAGGATCTCGTCTCTCTACGATGTGTTCAATCCATTCGTACTTTTGCTGTAGACATGTTGACAACAAGACAAAACTAGTCTTAGAGAAAATTTAAGGCGTAAATGAATAAAACGATAAATAAAAAGAAAATAAAGTGAAAAGCAAAATTAAAGAAAAAAGATATAAAATAGAAAAGAATGATATAGCCTTGATTAAAGCACAGGAGTTTTCAATATAAGGACTAGTGACTAACTTAGTTTTGATACTGAAAAATACTTATATAATAAAAACACAGGAGTTTTAAAACTATAGAAAGGGCTTATTGCTGACGTATAGCCTCTTCATAGGCAGTCTTAGTCTCAAGATTTCATTTTATGAGATTTATGCCGTCAAGCCAAGCACTGGGGCACTTTCGGCCATTCAGCGCCTTAGACAGTGAGAAGGGGGAGCTGGAGCGGTTGGACAGCAAGATAAAGAGATCCAGATAACAAACGAGACGAAGTTCAAGTATCTGAAGGTGTATCAGGGGCAAACTCCACACTTGTGCTAAGATGCAATAGTCAGAGAGGTTGGACAACAAATGGAAGACAGAAGCTGGAATGGAAGTAAAGTAAAAGGCTAAAAAGCAGATGCAACTAGGGGCCGGAGGGACGCTGCAAACAACATATAGTAATGCCTGCAGTGCACAACGTGAGGTGCACTGACAGCACTAACCCCCTTACGGGTTATTCCAAACTGCGGCCGTCGTTTGTCTGATAAGTTTTAAGCACTGAAATTATTCGTCGTTCTGCACTGAAATTAAGGTGTACTATTAACTTAACACGGTTCTTTCTTCTTTCTTTCTTGAAATCCTCAGCTGAAAACCCTTTTGGGAGAGCCAACGGACCAAATCCATGAGGGTTCCATAGAGAATTCAGCCTCCAAAGAGAGACAAGTTGAAGGAAAAGCTGATAAATAACTAAATATGAGTGAACAGAAAATAAGATCGATATACCTGAATTCAGGAGACGTCAGCGGAAAGCAGGGATGAATTTGCTCCTTACTAAAACATCTGAAGATCAAAAGACACTGTAAAACCACCAGACACACTTTTCCAATTTCAAATAAAACTCCCAGCCAGCAGGGATATTTTCCATGAACTCGCTTGACTCAAGTGTCACAGTGCACTCAAGGTTCCTTGGTTTAAAATAAGCTATAGTTTATGCCAGCGCGAGTCCTTGCCCTGAGGCAGTAAGGTGTGGATGGGATTTAGGAGCCTAGTGTTTCCCTCCAGACTAATCCAACCAACACGCCATCCCGTGGAGGATTCACACTCTTATAAATATTAGAATTAGTGCTTTTAGTTCTAGAGGCGTTACAGGATCAGGATTTCTCTGTGACCTCCTAATTCAGTTTCTGACATTTTAAATCCTTCCTCAGGGCGGCGTTGTAATGGTTCCCCAAGTGTGGCTTAGCCCAACGTGTTGTTCCAACGAGTCATTTACGAGCTCCCATGCAGAACTCTCGTGTTGATCGAAAGGTTAAAACCTCCTTTTTCTGGCTGTTATACTGAAATTTTAGAAGAACCCATCTATCGGTTTGAATTTTGAAGTGTCTCTCCCCCCCCTCCGCCACCTCTGCGGTTTTGTTTTTCTAGTCCCAACAGAAAAAATACGACGTGTTTCAGAGTTTCGTTGTGCTCATGCGTTGGTTACTCTATCAGGAATAAAATCTGGTTGACGTAGCAAAAGACCTTTATAATATTTACAAAGGCTACAGAACGATGACGAATACCAGATATCCTCAAACAATGATCATATGTCACTATTCCATTGATGGCGCGTTTTATCATAAACGAAGTCATTCAAAAGTCACAACGTGTTCACATTAAAAGCACGTGATCTTATAAATTATGTATTTCATTATCAATCACAGGGAAATAAGGAATAAATAAGGGATAAATGAGGAATAAGGAAACGTCTCTAGACGTGCATAGTAAGCTTCCACTTTATAAAATAAGGATGTATATAATGGCTGCCAGAGGTCTCAGATAAAAAAAAAACAATGTGCAAATATTAAATCATTTTGTAATATACATATATACAGTATGTATATATATAATATATACATATATATACATACATATATGTATATATAGAAATATCAACACAGAATTACGTGTGGAACAGAAACAAGATTTCTGACTCACATCAGATCAAACATAAGGTCTTTCAAATATCAAAGACAAGAGCGCAAATTTCAACTTGGGTGGCCTGGTTGGCAAATGAAAGACTCTGGCCTTCATTTGAAGACCTGGTTTCTGGTCTTTACTTTGAAGACCTGGGTTGATCCTGATGTGAGTCAAAAATTTATATGTATGTATTTATGTATATAGATAGATAGATAGACAGACAGATAAATAACACTGTATTTCATGTAGGTTTATATAGTAGAATTATTTTTAAAAACGTTTTGCTTGGTAACTGTTTCTATTCTGCCGGTCTCAATTACGTTCGCAATGCCACAAAGAGGAAGCCTAGGACTCGATTCAACTAGGTTTATTTAATCACTGTGACAATTACATATTACGGAATTCTCTAATTCCTCGGTGTTTCCAGATTACTCAATCTGCTTCCTTTGAATGAGGCGTGTTTGCACATTAGTACAATAAAGCATTTATATTAAAAGTAATTTTAAAGTATTTTAGAGCTTTAACTGCTAAACGTCTGGTCACACTACTAAATGGAATGTCATAATAATAATAATAATAATGCATGTTTTTCGTGAAAAACAATCTGAGTAATAAAATCCACAATTATATAGTAAATATATTACTATGTAAAAATCAAAGTAAATGGAATGTCCATCAGTGTTAACGTTCAATATAATAATAATAATAATAATAATAATAATATCCTTTATTTCCACTCAGGCCATATACAGAGATAGAGAAGGTAGAAATAATGCAAGAGACAAAATTTAGATACACAAGATAAAAAGTTATGATAATAAACGGCTACACTCAAACAATTAATAATAATAATAATAATAATAATAATAATAATAATAATAAAAATAACATGCAATCATTTTTTTCATAATTCAAGTACACTTCACTAAAGAGGAACAGTGATCAGCAATTCTAAATAATAATAATAATAATAATAATAATAAATAGTTTCTGAATATTACACAAAGGCACTGCTAATGGCGAAGATGCTGTAACAAGGCCTAATAAATATAATATCAGAGACGACAACATTACTGGCGGTAATACGCAACTTAAAGAGAAACAATAAAATTCAGTATCGCAAACATGGTCGGAATATAATTGCATATGACAACCACTGAAGAGATTTACCACCGTGGTTTGATGGCCAGTGGAACTGGAATTGGAATATAAAATTTAGGCCAAAGGCCAAGCGCTGGGACATGTGAGGTCATTCAACGCTGAAAGGGAAACTGAGGGTAAAAACGTGCCAGGGCAACTGATCTGATACCAGGACAACTCATTCCCGGAAAACTCATATCGGACAACTCATACCTGGACAACTGATATCTAAGATAACTGATATCTAGGATAACTGATATCTAGGATAACTGATATGTAGGACAACTCAACCGGTATAAAGTGATAACAATTTCATTTTGAAAGAAAAACTTTATTTTTGGGGGGACAATGAAAACTAAAAACAAATTAAAGACTGCTAATATAAAAAGAATTCACTGAAACTGAAACTTGGTGCAGATTATATGCCACAGCTTTTAAGAGACATTTTCTGGCAAGATCATGCTATTCAAGTACAGTTATCAGTCGCTTGTTGCACTCTTTGTGAACCAGTTTTGAAGTTTTCTGAGCCAAAATCGCCTCCAACTTCAGTCTATTTATTAATTTCCATATAATAGGATGTTGGCATGAAACTGAATTTTGTAAAGTATTTTGAAAACCTTCAAGGGTATTATTAGTTCTAGTTATCCCAGATGAAGTCCTCTCTGAAATATTCCATATTACAATTGGAAATATTTGGGCCAGACGACGTCTTCTGGCGCCTCTTCCTCTTTCGGGTCCAATGCAAGTCACTTCAAAATACGACACAAATTCTTGTGGCAAACTATCGTCGTCGGACAGTTTTTCGTATGCAAGAATAACATCACTCACTGGTAAAAAAGCAAGTGCTGTAAAGCACTTTATCTTTAGACGAAATACTTTATCTGTATTATACTGGACTTTATGACCTAGCTCGACAAGTTTTCGGTAGATGTTTTGAGGAAAAATGAAACAAACAACCAGATACCTTTATGTCAGGAAATCTTGAAGTAAGGCTATTCATGGGGGCTTTTTCGAAGTCCAGCATATACCTTGTAGGCTGAATATCAGGGCGAAGAGTAATTAACTGAGAAAACAACCGATCATAAGCTGGTTGCCGCTTGCTGGTTAACAATGCGAAAACACGAGGTACGTTCAAATTACCTATCTAAATGCTGACTGTATGTAACTGGTGATATACAGATGGACAAACCTTAAATGTGCCATCGCCAGCCCAATCACGAATTTTAACAAGATCTAACCAGACCTCTGATGAGGCGAAAATCAGCGTTCTTTCCTCATCTTCTACGCCAGTGTCATATTGCGAAAATGGTTTCCCTGATTCAAATTTGCAGTACATTAACGGGATATCAAAACCATATCTTTCTGATGGAATAGGGGGAGCACTGCTTTTCTGCTGTCGCCACCGATGTTCCTGGCAGTCCAGCCAACGCCTCATCTTGTAGAGAACATTCTGTCGAAAATCACAACTCTCGCGGTCTCTTGTGATAACAAGGCTTTGGGTTTTATAGAACAGAGGACAATTCTTGATTTCACTTTGTTCATATCAGCGCTGTGAATTAAGTGCTCCCCTGTTGAAGATACTATTTCTAATGGGTCCTCCTCAACCACCGTCTGAACGCGCGCTCTGCACATCTTTACTTCACACAGCCATGCTTTTCTTGATTTATCTGCATTCTGCCTGTGAAAATTATATACGTAGTTGTCATCACCCACAAGCTTATTAGCTCCTCAATGAGATTTTATATAACATGGCACTGTGAGGGCTAAAGAAAAACTTAAAACAGTTCAAAAGTTACAACTACAAAACCAACTGACTTGACAAGTACAAAATATAAAAACAAAACAATTTCGCTGAAAAGCTGTGACAACCGTTTATGAGTTGTTTGTTTTATGAGCAGTAACTAGCATGAACTATGAAATTTAAAGGATGCTAGTCAATAATTAAAGAGTTAAATGACCACTGTTACGCCTATAAACTAAAAACTTGCCTGTTCATTTTAGCAATGGTTATTTTTAAGTGGGTTATTTTTTTTAAGTGAAAATATTTATACCTGTTATGAGTTGTCCTATATATCAGTTGTCCTAGGTGTCAATTGTCCAGGTATGAGTTGTCCGAAATGAAGTTTCAGGAATGAGTTGTCCTGGCATCAGTTGCCCTACGTAGAACCGGGTAAAAAGGTTTAAAAGGTGTAACATGAGGCGAACTTGGCAGTTGCACTTTGAAACAATTGGCAGGAGAGGGTGGAAAGTAAGATGGAAGACAAATGATGTAAACGGAAGTATAGTAAACGAAATGAAAGGGTTTGCAGCTAGGGGCCGAAGAGACGCAGCATAGAACCTTACGTAATGCCTACAGTGCACCGCGTGAGTTGCAATGACGGCACTAACCCCCTACAGGGTTGATGGCCAATGGTACGCTGTCTCGAGTTAAGGAGCAAATAACAGAAACAGTTATTAGCAAAGATTATGAAAGCGACGACACAGTCAACAACAACTGATGATTTATCTTTAGAAAGAGTCCTATTCGCGAAGGAGGGAAAGTTTTAGCAGAAAAGAGAGACAGAGAAAAAAAAGTCAGCTGCTTCGTAAAGATGTTTCGAATCTCGAGAAAAATGTTTTTTTAGCAAAGATTATGAATTCGATGACAAAGTCAATGACATTCATGATTTAACTTTAGACGAATCCTTTTCGCAAAGGAGAGAAAGTTTTAGCCGAAAAGAGAGGAAAAAAATTAGCTGCCTAGTTGAGATGTCTTGAATTTCGAGAATTTGTGTTGACAGGTCTGATACCAGTAACGACCATGAGTTAATGGTATTAATATTTCAAACATCAGTTCAGCGTAAAGTATTATTCATGCGTTTGTATATTTGAAGAGTTCACGGCAAGAGGTGATGCAGTCACGGTAAAAGGTTTAGATGTGAAGATTTTCGGAACAGTGCGAATTTCAGGATAATAACAATTCACAACATACAGACCAATTCTGTCTCGTTTTCGAACTGAACTGTGAGGTCATTCGGCGCTGAAACGGAAATTGACAATAAAAGGTTTGAAAGGTGTAACAGGAGGAAAACCTCGCAGATGCACTATGAATCAATTATTAGGAGAGGGTGGAAGGCAAGATGGAAGAAAGAGAATATGAAAGGAGGTAGAGTAAAAGGAACGTAAGGGGTAGCAGCTAAGGGCCGAAGGCACGCCGCAAAGAACCTTAAGTAATGCCTGCAGTGCACCGCATGAGGTGCACGGACGGCGCTACCCCAACCCTATACAGGGTGTCCCGTTTTCGAACCACAGACACTAAAATGGGACTTAGAAGGCCAATGGATGAGTATCTTAACAGTTATAGTATAAACGAGTATACAATATAGTTTGTATCGGAAATAAGAACGAAGACTTTCTAATAATAATAATAATAATAATAATATCCTTTATCTCAGCTCAACGCCATATACAGGGCTATATAAAGTAGAGACAAGACAATTGACAAAATTTATATACATGTGTAAAAAAGGTAAAAATAAAAATAGGCTTATCCCAAACACTTACCGATAATAACAATAATAACAATATTTGTAATAAAAGCATTGACAATATAATATTGATATAATAGTAATAATGGAAAATAATGATGATATAATGATAATAACTTTCAACTAAAAACAGTAAGCGGATACTTCAGGTATAGTTTACTAATAATAATAATAATAATAATAATAATAATAATAACAATAATAATAATAATAATAATAATAATAATAATAATAATAATAATAATAATAATAATAATAATAATAATAATAATAATAATAATAATAATATTTCAGCAGATAACACTTAATAATTGCAATGACATAGAACAAATATACACAGCAAATGAGGCCACACACGGTGTGCAAAAATGAAAAACGTCAGTTATGAAACATGTAAAAATGTAAGACTTAAAATGGGTTTGTTTACACGCGCGCGCGTGCTTGTGAACGTTGAGAATAATGGCGGTTGAGACCAAGATTTTAGGCCCTGGACAAGCCCGTAGGTTGATGTATACGTGTACATACACACACACATATACTGTATATATGTATAAGTATGTGTATAATATATATATATGGGTCCTATATATATATATATATATATATATATATATATATATATATATATATATATATATTTATAATTATATGTATATTATATATATATTTTTATACATAGGCTACATATACATACATATATATTTAAATATATATAGGTACAACTTACTCACATACTGAAAACGAGAACATTTTACAAAGGGAAGGAAGTAATTAGCAGATCTGATAAATGGATTAACAAAATGACATAAAGTGCTTCACACCATTTGAATATTTATAACCTTTCCATTATAAAAACAATTACCAGGGGTGCAAATATCAAAGATTTAAAACCTTTCCTGTGTAATATATATATATATATATATATATATATATATATATATATATATATATATATATATATATAGTGTGGGTGTGTATATATGTGTGTATATATATATATATATATATATATATATATATATATATAGTGTGTGGTGTGTATGTATGTGTATATATATATATATATATATATATATATATATATATATATATATATATATATATATATATATATATATATATATATATATATATATATAATGACCAGACTGAAAAATCTTATATGCAGGCCAGAAAGTGTTTTTCTCTTATGCTTATTGACATTATACGAAGACTAACAAACTAAACAGGGTACGTTTGTATGCTTATAGCTCTTTAAATTTAGGCTACTAGGCCTAGCTCAATTTTAATTATACCTGACCATAGAAAATTGCAATGTTAAAGAAAGAATATATGGCTTTTCATCTTCATCCATCAGAAGACAGAAACAGAGAGAGAGAGAGAGAGAGAGAGAGAGAGAGAGAGAGAGAGAGAGAGAGAGAGAGAGAGATTTCCATAAAGCTTGACATCTCCTCATTCACTAAATCTGCTGCCCCCTGCCTGCGAGGACCAATTCCCAGGAGATTCGAAAACATTGCCGCTGATCTTTTCTTAAGCCATAAGAGCGTCTGTCCGCTCCGCCCACTGGCACGAAATACGAGACGCTCCGCCCCTTAGGGACGCCAGCGAGAGCGGCGACTGGCCGTCGGTGACGGGAAGGTGGGGCTTTTCGGCGATACAAAACCTACAGCGCTCGCCCGCATCAGGTAGTCAACGACGAGCATTTCGTGTGTGTGTCGATACGTAGAGTCCGTCCGCTAAAAGCGTTTCCTCGGGGAGATTCTGTTTTTGTTTACCTTATTATTTTTTTTTTATTTTTGTTGAGTGGAGTGTGATCGAGTGCCGAAGAAGGACGGATTTTATACTGTGTGGTGAGCATGTACGAAGAGGAGTATCTCTACCTCAGGAGTAGGGGCATGGCTCCGGCTGCGCCCCTCGGTTTACACCCGTACTTGGGCGGTGGATTGTCCGCTAATCTGACCGACCACCTTGAGAGGTCCTACAGACTGGGATTCCATGGTATGCACAGACCCCAGTTCAAATGTTATTCCCCCAGACTAATTGTATTGCAGTACTGCAAATCCCGTTAGAACATAATCATATTTCCTTATACAGTAGTAATTTCGTAGTAATATCGATTGTGCGTTTAGAATACGATGTTGTATAATTGATAAACTAGACATTTTAATGTAAGCATTAGAACGAGTTCATAATTTACAAAGCAAAATTATGAGGCTACTGAAGTGTCCCATTCGATTTAAAACGTTGTAAAATTCATCCCACTATAGAACAGTCATCCGTTTTGAAAGCAGAATATTAGTCTACAACTAAATTGCTTCAGTAATTCGTCTGCTGTGCTCTTTACATCTGGCAGTATTACAGTATTACGAGTCGATGTATTTGTTTGCTGTCGCTGTCAATAAAAAAAAACCAGTTCGGTCAAAATTAAACACACGGGGACCAAAATGCTAAAAATAAGTTCAAACAAAATGCTAAAAATAAGTTCAAAAGATTAAGAAAGAAAATTCTAATGTAATTCGCACATTTGTCAAAATCACATTTGCCTCGAAGGATATCTTGCCATTTTCAAGTAATAACAGAGATTGACCACATTCATATCTTCTCACATTCCTAATTCCATGAGCGTTAATTCTATGTCCTCTCAACAGGAGGAATGGCTGGGGGGTCTGCTTTAGCCCACGGCTTCCCCGGTGATTATCTGAAGCCCCATGGGCAGTGTGGCCTGCCAGCCCCTGGCCTACCCGGAGGAAAACCCGATCCGCGCATCAAGGTTCGCTTAGAAAATGAGACTCTCTGGAACCAGTTCGACAAGTTTGGCACCGAAATGATCATCACCAAGCTCGGACGGTAAGTTTATATATGCTGAGGAACCACTCATCATTTTCACTATAAACATCCCTTTGCAAGAGAAATCCTCTCTCTCTCTCTCTCTCTCTCTCTCTCTCTCAAACCTGCATGCCTGGATCTGTTCTTCCCTGATCAAGCACAAACAGCAACGCGATAATGTAAACGACAATTAGTTGAGGTCCTGAAACGTGTTTATGTTTATGGAAATTTGCTGTCGACTTCACGATGCTCATTACCATAACGTTTTCATTCCGATGATGATGAAGTTGATTCCTAAACAGATTCATTTCCTGGAGAAATATTGTATCGGAATGTTTGCGGGGAACATTCTTTTCATTTTTCCTAAATGGAAACGAGCGCCCTTCTCGTACTGGATTCTAGGAAGCCCAAACAAATAACGAAATGCAGTGCGTGATCAATCTCCCTCGAACCAACATGCAGTTAGGAACGACTCCCTTATTAGTCCTGTCGAAAATCCTGAAGCAGATAGCCTGCCGGGAGGGAAAAGGACATAAAAAAAGGGCTGAGGACTTTACCGACTAGCCTTTTTTTTTCCCCTCCCGAACTTATCAACATTCCGATCGCATCCTCCGTCCCAGGACCGCCACGGGGAACGTTTTAGGATGGGCCCGGTGTAGCGGCGGGCCCCTGTCGACGACGACGAAGACATTCGGCGGTGCTCACCGCCACGAAACAATTCAATTTACCGCAAACGCTTTGATCCCGACCGCCCGCCCGCCCGCCTGCCCGCTTGCTCGCTCGTCCGTCCGTCTATCGGCGGTGGCGGCGGCGGCGGTCACTTCTGGCCCGCCTCTCCTGTCGGATCATATTCTTATTTGCTTAATCCGGATCCCCGCTTTCAGTAATCCTAGCGGGTAATTAGTCGTCCCAAAGTTCCCCCGCTACTCCCCCAAAAGCCCTAATCCTTTGAGGAGAATTTGGGACACCACTGAGGACCTGTCAGTTTAAGGAGTCTTGTTTGAAGAGGCCAACATGATAGCCACGAATGAGCCTTAATGCTATTTGGGTCTCTGGCGATGGTAAAAATTCTCTGCCAGTCACAAATGAAATTATTCTTTTCATTATTATTACAATTAGGCAACCTCGCCTGGAAATAGGTTATAATGATAAAGTAATGGTTATAATGTTTTTATTATCATTATTCAGAACATGAACCCTATTCATATGGAACAAGACCACAGGGGCCACTAACTCGAAATTCAAGCTTCCAAAAGAATATGGTGTTCATTAGAAAGAAGTAATAGGAGGTAATGGGAAATACAAAAAGAAGAGGTCGCTTATTAAAAAGAAAAAACAATAACAAACAAATTGGAAAAAATATATGTTCAATCTCCAAAGGGGAGATTTATTATTATTGTTTATTATCATTATTATTTCGTATAGTTCTATTAGACAGATGCGTACAGTTAGACATTGTTATTAGTGATATTTATTGATAGAAATTCGCGACATCAAACTATTATGATGTAGACATCATTATTAGTAATATTTATCAATCGCCATTTGACGACATATAACTATTATGATGTACACATTACTACTAGTAATTTTTATCAATCGCCATTTGACAACAGCTATTATAATATAGACATTATTTTTAGTAATTTTTATCAATCGACATTTGACGACAGTTAACAATTACAATATAAACATTATTATTAGTAATTTTTATCAATCGCCATTTGACGACAGCTATTATGATATAGACATCATCATTAGTAATTTTTATCAATCGGCATTTGACGACATCTAACTATTATGATGTAGACATTACTCTTAGTAATTTTTATCAATTGCCATTTGACAACAGGTAACCATTATGATACAGACATTATTTTTTGGTAATTTTTATCAAACGCCATTTGACGACAGCTATTATGATACAGACATTATTTTTAGTAATTTTTTATCAATCGCCATTTGACGACAGCTAACTATCATGATACAGACATTATTTTTAGTAATTTTTATCAATCGGCGTTTGACGACGGCTAACTATTATGATTACGCCCATTATCATCATCTAAAGTCTTATCCACCGTCAATCAGCCACAGCTGGCTCCGCCTAGATAGATAACGCCCTTCCCTCCCTATTAAACCTTTTTCAAAAACGACCCGCGTCTCCGATCACACAAGTGGACGGACGATCCAGCCTCGCCAGGGCGGCCGTGAGCAACTTCAGGGGAAGAAGAAGAAGAAGAAGAAGAAGAAGCAGCAGCAAATTGTACGGATCAGGTAATAACAGATGCGGCGACAGACTCTCTCCTCTCAGACGTTTCAGTTTAACGTCTTTATTAGGGTCCCTCGCCGGCGTGGATCTCAATTAGTGTCTCTCCAAACGACTTCTTTGATTTTTCTCTCTCAGCGACTGAGGAGGAGGAGGAGAAGAGAGATACGAAAGAGAGAGAACAACTGCTGCTGCTGCTGCTGCTGCCACCGGCCGCAGTTATAATATGAGGATCATGCTACCTACCTGTGGTTCTGGGTTGTCTCCGTTTTCAATTAATCAGGCCCTTTTATCAACTGACCCGCACCTTTATTTCCGGGGACCTATGACTATACGCACTGCGACGCTATCCATCGATATATATATATATATATATATATATATATATATATATATATATATATATATATATATATATATATATATATATATATATATACATACTGCATATATGTGTATATTCATATATATATTTTATATAAAATATGATTATTTTATATAAATATATATATATATATATATATATATATATATATATATATATATATATATATATATATATATATATATATATATATATATATAATATATATATATATATATATATATATAGTGTGTAAAACATCCTCTTCCCTAGAATTGTTATATTCAGAATATTTTAATTGTCAATTCTACATTATAATTAACTACCCAATGTTATCATTAGTAAAAAAAATTCATGATAGCCAATTGGAAAATCCTGTATAACATCAGCATTTGATATAATGACGGCTTCTGGTGATATGATTTACATTTACAATGAATTTTCGTTTATAAAAATTTACAGGTTTTCCTTTAAAGCTGCGCATAATTTTTCCTACCATGTTATTCGTTGCAAAACATATAACTGATATATTATTACGATAACTAGTCTCATCAAACTAATTTAATTTTTGTTCGGAAACAAAAGTCAAATTGGCTCTTATCGCAAAGTCCGAAAATGAAGTCAATTGTCCCCTCGCAGAAACAACGACTTTTCCTTCGGGAAGAGGCTTCCAATTTCAAAACGCTGATGTCATTTATAAGTAAAAATGAAAACTGAGCGCTGTACGCACGATTACAGGGGCATCGTTTGTTCACTGTAGCTGTTTGACTCTTCTTCTTCTTCTTCTTCTTCTTCTTCTTCTTCTTCTTCTTCTTCAGTCTTTCTACTTAACTGTCCAATAGCAGGAAAAGCAGATTAACATTGGCTGAAATTCTGTTTGCTCTTCCATTCATTCTCATACGTAGCACCACGGATCATTCAGGTATTGCCTTAATATCAACACTCAATTCTGTCCAGCACCTGATCTATTGGTGATCGATAATATGTTCATAAAGAACCACATGCTGTAATTCGCTTTATATACAGTATATATATATTGGTGACTGATGATATTTTATGAATAAACACACGCTGTAATATATTATATATATATATATATATATATATATATATATATATATATATATATATATATATATATATATATATATATATATATATATATATATAAATATATTAAATAAACAAAGCACGAGGTACTGATATCTTTCATTATTCAATATTTCCTGCTGGCTCTTGCAGTCCATTTTGTTGCATGATTATGGTGATGGTATAGCTTGTATGTATGTATGTATGTATGTACAGTATATGTAAATATATATATATATATATATATATATATATATATATATATATAACATATATATAAATATGTATATGTATTTATATATATAATATATAAATATATTATATATATAATATATATATATATATATATATATATATATATATTATATATATATATATATATATATATATATATATATATATATATATATATATATATATATATATATATATAATGTGTGTGTGTATATATATACACACATGTTCTGGACACTAAATTTTGTAGCTGTAATATCTCGTTTTAACTAACTTATGAAGACAGAAGCGTAAGTCGCACAAACAAAGAAACATTATGAAATTTTCGTTCATAGTAATATTATTCAATATTTACTCAGGGAAGTATTCTGTGAATTAAACATGAGTTCCTTTTATTTTGCTGTAAGTGATATACTTGAGCTTGATTTCTTTTTTTAATCTTTGTCGGATATTAAATCATCCCATCATCCATCGAAGTCCAGATCATCAGCATATTTTACAAACGGCTTTTAGTGCGCATAAAAGTACTGAATAAGGAAGATGCTTATTGTACAAAGGCGTTTCTCTACATTTATGCTTTTCACATTCAGTCGTATGCAGCCAGATGTTTGATATTACTTTTCATGGTGAATGTGTTTGTAATTTTATACATATGTATATGTATATGTATATACATATATACGTATATAAATGTGTATATATATTTATTTATATTTTTTATTATATACATGTGTGCGTGCATGGGTGTTGCGTACAAATGTGTATAAGATAGTGAAAAATGATACGCATATTGTCCATAAAACATAAAGGGATAAATCGATATCTGTTTAAACAAAAATGAAAAAATGTGTGAGTAATTGAGATTTGGCCTGAGTTTAGGAACCTCTCTCCCTCCCTCCCTCAAATGTCGTCGAGTTGTAACCTCTCTCCCTCAAATGTCGTTGAGTTGTAGTGTTTAGTGTTTTCCCCTAGAACTTCAACAACACAAGTTCAAGAGTGTTTTTCGGGCACGAACACCTTGCCTTATCAGCTTTCACTTTCTCTTGCATGTTAACCATAAATCTTACTGTTCCTGAAGGAAATATTTCCATGTATAAAAGAATATCAATTTTTTTTTAAATACATCACATTAAAACGAAAAGAAGAAGATACTAATGTCCGTTCTCTCTTGGTTTGTAGGCGCATGTTCCCGACAGTGAAGATGTCCGCCAGCGGGCTGGAACCCAACACCAAATACTTCGTGTTGATGGACATCGTCCCGGCGGACGACTCCCGCTACAAGTTCCAGGGTAAGGAATGGGTCGTGGCCGGCAAGGCCGAGCCCCACATGCCCGGCAGACTGTACATCCATCCGGATTCCCCGGCGTCAGGAGCCCAGTGGATGCGCCATCCGATCAGCTTCCAGAAGCTGAAGCTGACCAACAACAACCTGGACCAGCAGGGCCACATCATCCTCAACTCGATGCACAAGTACCAACCCAGGATCCACATCGTGGCCGCCCCGGACCTCGTGTCCCTGCACTGGGCCGCCTTCAACACCTTCGCCTTCCCTCAGACGTGCTTCATGGCCGTCACCGCCTACCAGAACGAGCGCATCACTCAACTCAAAATCGACAACAACCCCTTTGCGAAAGGATTTCGCGAAAATGGCCAGCTGAGGTCGAAAAAACGGTCCGGAGGGGCGTCCCCTCCCGCCACCGACATAACCTCTGCTCCTGAAAAGTCGACGGAGGCAGAAGATGGTAAGATATTTTCATACTTCGAAAGAAAAATTTTCAATTTCATGTCATACGTTGCTTTTTATTTCTAATATTTCAGTACTTCTGCGTAAACCCGATTATTTTTGACATTTTTTATATATCTATAAAGCATATATAGATAGGTTATTAATTTTTTTTTTTCTGTCAACAGCCACCCTAGACAAAAGAGCAAGGCTGAACAGCGTGGACAGCGGCGACCTGGACGTCTCAGATTTGGATGACCGACCGGCCTCTTCCATGTCCGTCGAGAAAGATCCTTCAGACGAGAAGGTAGACATCGAGAGTCCTCCGACGCCGCCCCCTCCTTTCCTCCCGCCTCCGCAGATCATCAAATCCGAGGCTGAGGAAACCCCGACGTCTATGGTCTCCCCTCTGATGTCAGCCGCCTCCATGATGGCGGCTGCTGCGGCCTCCGCCGAAACAGCGAAAGAAAGGACCCCTCCAGCGCCCGTAGAAGCCCAGAGGCCTCATCACGAAGTAGGCATGCTGTCCCCGGCAGCCCCGCGTCCTTGCTTACCTTCCCCGACGTATTCCGCCGGTTTGCCCGGCGGGGTTCCTGCAGGGATGGCCGCGAGCTCCTTGCCTTACCCGTACCTCTACTACAGTCACATGATGTCGCCATACCTTCTGAGTCGCGCGCCGCAGCTGCACGCCTCGCCCCTAGAAAAGGCAACTGCCGCCGCAGCGGCCGCCCGGGAGATGTACACGTACCCTACCTACTTGAGGACGCCCACTGCCCATCATTCCTCGGTGCCCACGACGCCTTCGCGACCGGCCCCGATCCACCCTTACAGCTACGCACTTCCGCCACAGGTACCCGCTAACCTATGATGACCTGCGACCTTTAAAATGCCTCCTTCGTTCACGGACCGCGATCCATTCAGTCAATCAGCCATTCCTCATATTTTTAGTAAGTTCTGATCAGCCATTTCTGTTCATCATCGCCGCCAGAATGGCCAACACAATCCTCAGTACCATCGCTTCTCATACGCCATCTAAATATGTTAAGACATTCACTGTACATGACTCATTATCCTCACCTTATCACGCATTTACAATCATCACTGCATTAATGGTGTCCTATAGTGATCGTTATTATAGAAAGCGCGCGGGGAAAGACTTCTCTCCTGCGGAGCCATCCTCGGGCGCAATGTCACTGTTATTCCTTTCAGTTTGTCAACAACCTTTTGCTTGCAAATCATGCAGCCCTAGCGAACCCACGTTAGAGCTTACATGAGCACGATCTTCTGTAGTAGGTTCGATCACGTGCCAAAGATCTTTTCTTTCTTGCTTTCTTCTTCTTCTTCTTCTTCTTCTTCTTCTCCTCCACCTTCTTCTTGTTCTTCTTCTTCTTCTTTTCATGAGAATTTCACGGACTATTTATTTTTTTATATTTTCATGGTGCTTGTTGTAAATAACATTATTAATTGTACAGTTGTTATATTAGAAGACGGGTAAAGTAGTAGGAGAGCGTGGTGTATTCAAGGCCACCGCCGTTGTTAATAAAACCATTTTTTAAAAGACGATCTTTTGAATAATCCCTCTTTCGATTAAGAAAATTATTTTTTTAATAATATGGATATAAAATTTATAGCATGAAACGAAATTTTCAATACGATTAGCTCTGTTACACAAATCAAAGACAAATGAAAATGTAGAAGGAAAGTGAAGAAAAATCAAATGTATTTATGCAATGGAAATAGTTAACCCATGGGAGGTTGTATTTCGAAAGCAATATGCCAGCAAATATCCATCGTTAATTCTTGACGAGTATAAAAAGGAAATCAAGATTATCATTAAAATGACAAAATGTACTTTTGAAGACACTATCAGAAAAGGGCGCTTATCAAAGTTCAGAGAACAGCAGCAGTATTTCCCAGCCACCAGAAAGGATCCATAATCAAACAGATTTCGTTAAGCCTCCAAAAACTGACAGACCCTGATAACAAAAAGTGCCTTGTAACTGTCTATCTCCAGCAAAAGATATCTCTCGTTTTCATACTGCCGCTATATGAAGTATTTGGAATACAAAGTTTAGACCAAAGGCCAAGCGCTGCAACCCTTGAGGTTATACAACACTAAGAACAGCGTTGAGACAATTGCTAATAGAGAGTGTGGAAGAAAGAGAATGTGAACGCAGGTACAGTAAAAAGAATGAAAGGAGTTGCAGCCAAGGGCTGAAGTAATGCCTACAGTCACCGCGGGAGGCGCACTGACGGCACTAGCCCCCTACGGGTTTTGCCATATAAAGACCTGAAGTTTATTTAGTTAAAAGGTATTCAAGTCTAATTAACGCAAATTTACTAATATTCATTAGTGACTGGCCATTCATGATGCGAACTGTAATATGACCATACTTATGACAGGCTGATTAATCCTAGGTGCGATATTTGAATTTTCATGCTGAATATAGATAAGCGTATGTGTGTAAATATATACAGCATATATATATATGTGTGTATGTGTATATGTACATATATAATAGTAGCCTAATCTTCGGTTGCTTAAGGGAATTATAGGAATTATTAAAGCGAAAAGAGTGGCTGAAATTTAAAACTGCAAAACTAAAAATAAAAATGATTTTGAGAGGCACCCACTAGAGAATGCAAATGTATTACACAATATTGCTTGTCAAGATTCCAGGATTAAAAATTTTTGTATTATTGCTATTATTATCAGTATCATAATTTGCATTATTATTATTATTATTATTATTATTATTATTATTATTATTATTATTATTATTATTACATGGAACAAGCAATCTGTGATCAAAGATTGTCATAATAAAAAATGAAAGTAAAACTACCTAGATTTGAATTTTGTATCCCACGTGGAATCGCTTTACTAAATATTGTATGACTTTACAATGTGCTTAATTTCCTTCGTTTCATAACTGTGGCAGAGTCTGAAATTAATATCCTCAATATTTCTGGTTTTATTTCTCAGCTGACTTTCGCAAAAGTATGCGTTTATCTGGTTGCAGCAACCGGATAAACGCATACTTTCGCGAACGTCAGCTGAGAAATAAAACCAGAAATATTGAGAATATTAATTTCCAGACTTTGCCACAGTTATGAAACGAAAGAAATTAAGCACATTATAAAGTCATACAATATTTAGTAAAGCGATTCCACGTGGGATACAAAATTCAAATCTAGGTAGTTTTACTCTCATTTTTTATTATAACAATACTCTGCATATTCAGCTTTTTTATATACATATTTGCTACTAATTTCTAAATTAATGACCGTCTAATATTTAAGTATGTTTCTCCTTTCGATCATTTTATCATAGCTATAAGACGAGGTATTACTTCGAATATAAATATAAATATGAATACAATATATATATATATATATATATATATATATATATATATATATACATATATATATATGTGTATATATATGTATATATATATACATAAATATACTATATATACAGTATAATATATATTATACATATATATGTGTGTATGTATGTATGAAGACAGCTAAATATGCATATGGACAATTTTTTACCAGCTACGGAAATTTTACGTTCTAGTCGTATAATTTAAAATTTCATGAACGGTAAAAAGGCTGACAAAAACTATTTCTTCTACCTTTATATAGCTGTGCCAGACATTTCCTTGTGACGTCCATCGCTACATCTGAAGGAAGCTTAAATTGTTTATATCATTGCGGTTTCCGCTGGGCTAAATTTTTCAACATTACGAGAAACTCGCAATACGTCAAGAAGACGTAAGAATAACATTGACGCTCGGACCTAAGAAGAATTGATCTGCGCGTTTAACATTGCAGTACGAACACCGCCACTCCACAAAGAAGTTATCACACCACATGGCTAATAACTCAGCGAGAAATGACGGCATCGGGCGCCCCCGAGAAATATGATCTGGAAAATTCATAAGAAATGGGTGGGCTCCAGCAGAGAAAACTTCTTATTTATTTACCATAAAGGAGATTTATCTTCGAGGAGCGCGCACTGACGGCGGAGTTAATATTAATGCTGGCGGCTCAGCCGATAAAAGTATTGACTTTCTGGCGATGAGCAGAAAGCGAACAAAGGCTTTCCCCTTCTTCAAAATGCTGCAACGGAAAATATAAGCTATAAACCCGATTGCGTCCGGAGATAAAAAGTTTCTGAAGACCTCAGACACAGCAGCAGCGAACGCAAATCACAACGACAGGGGGCCCGTATAATGGCTGAACATTTGCGACCCCCCTGCCCCCAACCCCTTAATGGCTTACGACACCACTTCCATCCATTGAAAACTGAACCGCCGACCAGTACAACCGCTGAGTCAACAAACACCAAGTCTTTTGCCGAATTACCCATGACATAAATATGGAATTCTGAATCACTATACGAATGTTTCCTGTTTATCCAAACGATGTTTACCCTGCGGGGTGGGGAACGGGGGGGAACTTACTGTTGTACTTCACTATCCCCATATGGCACAATCGAACTGATGGCGGTGGCCGTGATAAAGTAATTCTTGGGTCAATAAAATAGTCTAGGGGATATAATTATACATGAATTCCTAATCAGTCCATTGTTAGGCAACTTACTGACAATGAACTGACTTTCAACATCATGAAAGAATTTTACATTAAACCACATGTCATATGCAAAGAGCAATGTGACTTTAGTCGAGGTGATCTTCAGAATTATTTTATAAACTAAGACACTGCCAGTTGCTAATAATAATAATAATAATAATAATAATAATAATAATAATAATAATAATAATAATAATAATAATAATAAGAAGAAGAAGAAGAAGAAGAAGAAGAAGAAGAAGAAGAAGAAGAAGAAGAAAGAATCCTTAACAGAGAATCCCAAGATTAACATTATTCCGTAACACATTAACCCACTACGCCAATAACAGTGCTCTGAATTCATAAAACAAAAAGAGTGAACAAATGTAACCGTCCAGCTTTGAAGTAATTCGCAACAAGCATAGCAAAAGAAATCCCGTTTGGCAAGCGAGAGCCCCCAACCTACGCAAATACACAACAGAAGTTGAAAGAAAAGCAGAGAAATAAAAGTAAATAAAGAATAGAAGAACAAGGAGCATCAAAGGAAGCAGACTGCAAAATGACCAGTGATCTGTGTCTTATATATCGTCGGTAATTTCAGTCCTGCGGAAGACATCCAAGAGGTCTCTTTTGTCGGAAATTAACGCGCAGTATCCCACCCCCGTGTTAATGATTTGTTTCCGATTTGCAACGCTCGCAGATGCCAATAATTGCTACTGTGGAGGTAGCACCGAACTTTTTGCTTCCTTTGAAATGGTCAGCATTATATATATATATATATATATATATATATATATATATATATATATATATATATATATATATATATATATACACATACATATATATATATATATATATATATATATACATACATATATATATATATATATATATATATATATATATATATATATATATATCTATATATATATATATATATATCTGATTTATCCGTGGAAAGAAGAGTCTTGACAAAAAGATTAAAACCATTACTTTTACATAAAACACCCATTACTCAGTAATGACTACCAATTTCGGAATACTTATCTCCATTATCAAGTCTGACAACAAAAACACAGAGAGAAAAAATGGAAAAATCAGTAAAAGCAAGCGATCACTGGAATACAGTAATGTAAAAACGAAAGTTATACGAAACATGGCAATGTGCAAGCATAAAAAATGAAAGAAAGCAATACTAAAATAACGAAAATTTACCTGAAACATAAAGGTACACACTAAAAATTAAAAACACAATATATTCGTGGACCTCTCGTTGTTACTGAGGGAAGGTTTCGATTTTTAAGCGTAAAGGCTTTCCACTAGTGCCAGTTCCATGAGAGCCACTCGGCTGGAGAGAATGAAAAAAAGAATCTAAGCAGAAGCAGCGATCACTATTTTCTGCAAGATCACGTATGGCACTATTGTGGCTTTGCTAAATATCTGTTGTTCTCGTGATTTTTCACAGATGTTCAAACCATTGTACAAGTGCTTGGCGCTTTGTTCTTTTAACGTAAATTGCATTACAGCAATTATACTCATTTCATGTAGTTATCTGACCTTACATGTAGTCATTTTTCTAATAACTGGTCTTCTCTTTCTGTATTTCCCATTACCTTCTGTTACTTCTTTCGAATTAACACCATATACTTTGGAAGCCTGAATTTCAAGTCAGTGGCTCCTGTAGGTTTGTGTCCTAATAATAATAATAATAATAATAATAATAATAATAATAATAATAATAATTTATAAACAAAATAAGATTGTAGCTCTGGGGGTAAGGTGTCTTTGTACAGTACTTAAACAAGCTACCAATGGTCTACAAAGGTTTTAAATACTACCTGCGTTTATATTGCAAATATATTTCATTTATTATTGTATTACTTTGTTTAATTTTTTATGTTTGTACATTACCAGTTTTTGCATAACGTTCGGTTTTGCATTACTGTACTCCAAAAATCGTATATATTTCTAGTGATTTTTCCATTTTTCTTTCTGTGTATTTGCTGTTAGACCTGATGATGGAGACACGTACTCCGAAACCGGTAGTCATTAC
>NC_089752.1:105900100-105902600 GCF_040412425.1 Macrobrachium rosenbergii
GCGAGCTTCTTATCCCTTTTCTCAAAAAAAAAAAAAAAATTGAAGGTTTGAGATTACGTGAAGGCTTTAGACGGCGACAGATTAAGTGATAAGGAAAAGAACACACATGATTTGAAGTTCGAATAACTAAGAAGTTCGAATAACTGAGAAGTTCGAATAACTAAGAAGTTCGAATAACTGAGAAGTTCGAATAACTAAGAAGTTCGAATAACTGAGAAGTTCGAATAACTAAGAAGTTCGAATGGGTAAGAAGTAATGTTGTAATGCGCAGTCTCCGTTTAATCATTCGAAGTTCCCAGTGTAATGACAACAACAGTTCGGATCAGAAAAGCATTACTCAGTCAAACTACGATGTTGGTTTGAGGAGTAAGTGGTGTCTAAAGCTTAAAAGAACCTTTCTTTTCAATGAACAACTAAGCTTACAAACGGGCATAGCAGTACTACAGCCTAAGATAAAATTGATTACAAAAAAGGAAATTATGTAGGATGAATAACATAAGACCACATAAACCATTCATATACCCACAGCGCTGAATGACCTCATTCTCTATTCTGTCCATACATGTACCCACAAAAATTTGTATTTAACCTGTCCATAAATAAGCTATGAAATAAAAGGTGTAACAGAAGGAAAAAGGTTTCTTTAAAGGTGTAACAGGAGGCAAAAGGTTTCTTCAAAAGTGTAACAGGAGGAAAAAGGTTTCTTTACAGGTGTAACAGGAGGAAAAAGGTTTATTTAGAGGGAGGTGTAACAAGAGGAAAAAGTTTATTTAGAGGGAGGTGTAACAGGAGGAAAAAGGTTTATTTAGAGGGAGGTGTAACAGAAGGAAAAAGGTTTCTTTACAGGTGTAATAGGAGGAAAAAGGTTTCTTTAAAGGTGTAACATGAGGAAAAAGGTTTCATTAAAGGTGTAACAGGAGGAAAAAGGTTTCTTTAAAGGTGTAACAGAAGGGAAAAGGTTTCTTTAAAGGTGTAACAGAAGGAAAAAGGTTCTTTAAAGGTGTAACAGGAGGAAAAAGGTTTATTTAGAGGGAGGTGTAACAGAAGGAAAAAGGTTTCTTTAAAGGTGTAACAGGAGGAAAAAGGTTTATTTAGAGGGAGGTGTAACATGAGGAAAAAGGTTTCTTTAAAGGTGTAACAGGAGGAAAAAGGTTTCTTTAAAGGTGTAACAGAAGGAAAAAGGTTTCTTTAAAGGTGTAACAGGAGGAAAAAGGTTTCTTTAAAGGTGTAACAGAAGGAAAAAGGTTTCTTTAAAGGTGTAACAGGAGGAAAAAGGTTTCTTTAAAGGTGTAACAGAAGGAAAAAGGTTTCTTTAAAGGTGTAACAGAAGGAAAAAGATTTCTTTAAAGGTTTAACAGGAAATAGGTTTCTTTAAAGGTGTAACAGGAGGAAAAAGGTTTATTTAGAGGGAGGTGTAACAGGAGGAAAAAGGTTTATTTAGAGGGAGGTGTAACAGGAGGAAAAAGGTTTATTTAGAGGTGTAACAGGAGGAAAAAGGTTTCTTTAAAGATGTACCAGGAGGAAAAACAAAAGTTAAGTATATCTTAGTTTAACCAGACCACTGAGCTGATTAACAGCTCTCCTAGGGTTGGCCCGTAGGATCAGATTTATTTTACGTGGCTAAGAACCAACTGGTTACCTAGCAACGGGATCTACAGCTTATTGTGGAATCCGAACCACATTATGACGAGCAATGAATTTCTATCACCAGAAATAAATTCCTCTAATTCTTCAGAGAGTCGAACGCTGGGCCAACAGCGTGCTAGCCGAGAGCTCTACCCACCCCTCCAATGAAGAACTACGTACCAGGAGGAAACCTCGCAGTTACACTATGAAACAATAATTGTTAAGAGAGGGTGGAAAGTAAGATGGGAGAGAGAGAATATGAACAGAGGTACGGTGAAATGAATGAAAGGGGTTGCAGACAGGGATAAATAAATTATAGACTATGAATACCCCACAAACGCCAAGGGCAATCCAACGCGTCAAATGACACAGACTTCCTAATAGAGGATCACTCGGCATTATCGTGCGAAGAACTAGACGCCGGGACAGTACAGTATAGCCAGACATGACGTGTGTGTCTCCAGCTGTTACGGCTATCAGTCTTTCCGATAAGGGACATCCCTTACAACACCAGCACTCCGAGTGTCAGGTATTCACAAGTTACTCATCATAACACACACATATATTTTGACAAGCTACGGGCGCTTAAAACAATGAGTTAGGACTAGAACGAACGTACTGTAGGTCCACAGACGACAGTCGGAAATTTGTTATCGATAAAAGAACAGTAATAACTTCGGGAGGCTTTTATCTCTGCACTGTTTTATCTCGCGTTATCAGTGGCCTTAAAAACGGCGATTAATTAGCATAACTAATTGAGACAATACCAGCAATCTGGGCCTTTCAGCGAAGAACACTTTGCAATTTAAAACACTCATGTTTAACACTTGCGCAGAGGATATTTGTGACTCCTCTCTCTCTCTCTCTCTCTCTC
>NC_089752.1:105905100-105942600 GCF_040412425.1 Macrobrachium rosenbergii
ACGATTTCCTTATAGATATCGAGCGCAAAAGACACCGTTCAATGACGCCCACTATTTTATGAGAATTTGCCAACATGTCGATATAAATTACTTGCTGTTATCAAGCAATGCAGTCGCTGATAAGACTTACATTTCCTACCTTTATGATAAATATCGCTTCCATAATGTGGTAAAGGTTTGAAATTGAAAGATAAGTCAGTCTGCTGGTTCGTCTATTAGTTATCGAATTCTAGTCACTGGCATACTTTTATTATTATTATTATTATTATTATTATTATTATTATTATTATTATTATTATTATTATTATTATTATTCAAGCTGCCAAAGAATATGGTGTTCACTAGGAAGTAAGAGAAGGTAAAGGGAAATAAGAGTCATGCTTGTGGTGAAAAATATCATTTTTGAAGATTAATGAAAAAATTGAAATAATCCGCCATAGTACGTGGAATGTTTCCGATACTAAGAAGTATGAAAGCGGAGAAATTATAGCAAGGACAGGTAACAGGTTTACCATAAAGTTACTGTAGTAATATTATTCTCCTCAGGAGATTTCACTGCTGTCGTTAGGAGAAAAATCATATTTGATCATAAATAACACACTCCACCATATTACCGAGATATGTAGCAAATTCTCCTAATCTAGGTTCAGAGGAACAAAAATTTTTACGAAGTTTGGTTCAGGAGATGCATGAACGGGATTGCTTGCAGTCGACTGGATTTTAATTTTACTTATTCCTCGTAGGAAAGGCGAAAGTAGGTAGGTTTTGAGTTTCGTAACCCTGCAAATATCTTTCGAAATGCTGAAGTAATGTTTCAAGAGATGATTGATAGTTAAAATTTTGGAAAGATCTTACAGAAATAAGAATCACATGATTTTTATTAACAGCAGGATGCTTTACAAAAAAAAAAAAAATGTTACGAATACAACATACCTATGACTATGACTGAGAAATTGTTGCAATTCCATAATGTTGGAGCACATTTACTCTAAGGGAAAAACGAGCCCAATTTCGGCAGAGTTTTCCTCTTAAGTGTTAATCATTCAAACTATTAGACAAAATTGTGAAATGACTTGATAGAATTATAACTTAACTCTAGGTACAGTGAATGAAAATGGAAGCATTTTATTGGATTTTTTTTTTTGCTTGATTTAATCGTAATATTATTCTTTCAGCACCTTAGAACTTTTGCACTTAGCCTGCATCATGACCCTAAATTAAACTCTAATAATAATAATAATAATAATAATAATAATAATAATAATAATAATAATAATAAAGTCTGGTAAATGTGTACCACCATGGCTTTAAGCATTCACCATACTCAGCATAGGAACATACAAAATTAAAATATTTTTTGTATATCTGACAAGTGAAGCCTTAACATGAAAACATCCTCGTTGGGGAAAATGACACTTCACAATAACATTTAACTACATTTCACCTGTTAAAAATACACTTCTTAAAAATTACACCATTTAAAAACTCGTAGAATTTATCATAAATCATGGACAGACCAGCGTTTCCGAAAGTGAGACGGTTACAAAGACCTTTGATGTCGTAACGCCATGTAAATGTAACAGTCCGTTTACATGGAAAAGATTTATTTGTGCGTAATATAGAGGAAATTTCCACCGTTACAGGACAAGTTACAATGCGGAGCGCCACTGGTGTAGCACGTGGTTCTAAAGATTTAATCTAATTTTAGAATATATAACATATATCCCGGTAGTTTCACAGCTGTGTGGCAACGCTGTCAATGAATTTCAGAAAGCTTTTTCATACATAAATATTAAAAGGATGTAGATTTACTAACTCAACAAACAATTGATAAATACAACAACTAAATTTTAGAACCCAGTCATATAAATCACAAGGCCCTTATTATACCTGTGTTTCGGAACACCTGCTTTCAAATTATACCCCGGCACCTATACACAGAGTCTGTATTACTTTTTAGGAGCCAAAATGCATCATTTCTCGCAGACAGGTTTTCAGTATTGTCGGTTAATTGTAGAGCACCAATGATGTGGAGTCTAGATTCCAAACTACAAACGATTTCCTTCCATAAAATCATATGGACAAAAAGTTAAAACGATCTCCCCTAAATTTATCAAAAATAAAATTAGCTCCCGATTTATAAAAGATGTTCCATTATTTCATATTAAGTTACAGCTTCAAAAATATAAAAAATACATTTCCTTTAAAGTCACCTAAATAAAAAGTGATAACGTTTCAACTACAGTATAAAGAATTTCCTCTAAGGTTATTTAAATAAAAAGTTATAGCTCCCAAATTAGAAAAAATATCTCTTAAATTCATATAAATAAGAAGTTATAGTTTCTAAAATATAAAAAATTTCCCTTAAATTCATATAAATGAAAAAATATAGCTTCTAAAATATAAAAAATTTCTCTTAAATTCATATAAATACAAAGTTATAGTTTCTAATTAGAAAAAAATGTCCCTTACATTCATATAAAGTTATAGCTTCTAAACTATAAAAAAACATTTCTTTTAAGAGTCACTTAAATAAAAGTTATAGCTCACAAGTTAGAAAAAAAATTATCTTAAATTCAAATAAATAAAAAGTTAAAGCTGCTAAATTATAAAAAATATTCCTTTAAATTCACATAAATGAAATGTTATAGCTTCTATATTAGAAAAAAATTTCCCTTAAATTCATATAAATAAAAAGTTTTAGCTTCCACATTATAAAAGATTTCCTTTAAAGTCAAAAAGAGATTCGATGTTAGAATTTTTTAAAATTTCACTCCGAAAGTTACTAGGTCATTCAGGCCACGGTCACTGATAAGGCCAGAAAAATAAGAGCACATTTAACCAACAAACTAATAATGCAGAAAGTATTCTTTCTTCATTCTGTAACTCTTCTTGAATTTTCCCACATTCCACTAAATTTTCTAAAAGGTGGGAGTAAGCGCATGCGCCTTATACACTGTCCAGTAACATTTCAAACATGCCTTGGCATTACCTGAACAAATCTACTAATTCAATTGTATATCTGTAGGTGAACGTTTTGTGGAAAAGAACTGTAATTGTGATAACGCCAATAGCCGAAAGCAGGTTTGCCTCCAAATCAGTGGTTCCCAACCTTTTGTTTGGCCATGCCCACCTAATCACCTCCAAAATTCTGACGCCCCCGTGGTGATATATAATTCTTATTATTCAAACAGTGAACTCCTAAAAGGCTATTAACTCTAGGTTTAAACATTCTAGAATTACCCCCCCTTAAAAATCAGATTAGCCCACCTGTGGGGCGTACACCCCACGTTGGGAACCACTGCTCTAAATGAAAAAGAGACTAATGTAATAAACATGATTATAAGAAGCAAATGGCAGCCAATTTAGTTTTTCCGAAATGGGACAAAACTGAGACATATGCAACGTGCCCAAGACGGACTCCTCCAGAAGCCAACGAGATCCCCAGACGAACGTCCGAGTTGATGCAGAAGGGCAGAGGAAGGAAAAGGGTCTTCAGATGGACCAAAAGTGTACAGAATTTTCACAAGACGTCTAAAAAATTCACCCAAATTTGTAAATGCTTAACTGCAAAGTCGGATGGGCCAATAACCCCCAGGTACCGAAAGTGAATTTTAGTGCTTGCCGGAAATGCAAAAGCATATGCCACTTGGAGCTTGTTTCTGTAAGGCAGGTAGGTAATATAGTGATTTCAAAAGAGGTTCGTTTAATGCTATATTTTCAGCTCTGATAGAAGCTTCCAGTCTTCAACAGTTATTAATCTTCATGTACTCCTTTGAACAGACCGGCTTACCTATACCTAATTTTTTAATGTGTTCTATCTTCCTTTCACTAAGACTGATTTTTTTTTTAAAACTTCATTTAACTTCAAGGTCCGCAGTCTTCCTAAACTACTTTTTAGGAAGAAAAAATGTACATACAGGTTGCATTACGACTTTTCACTACATATACATAGAGTCTGTACGAATATTTGTAAGTGTACTACACAAAAAAAAAATCATAAAAGAATCTATCAACGAGTCCGAATGGGGCAAATAGTAAAAATATGAGTTAGTATAGTGGCACAGATAAATATTTTTCATTTTTATTACCATATGTAAGAATCCAAGAAGTTCTTTGGTACAACTTCTTGTATGACCCTCTTCGACTACTGGGTCAGCGAAAGAAGGAAAGAAAGAAGAGATGAAAAACAACTTGATTGAAGAATTCACGCCTAAAAGCTCTTGTGGAAAGCCCTATAAATCCGGAATATTAATCTGTCCCATCCATCCACAACGAAACAAGAGACATAAATCCATCATATCAATTATTCTTGAAACTGAAGGACCTCTCAGAGTATTACACAACACAAAGAAAGAACACTACTAACATATTGAATACATTCCCTAATGGAATGCTATCATCATAGCTTTTCAGAAATGGCGTTGTTCCTAAACAAAGACCAAGTAATCCCGAATCACGCGCAGTAACGATATATAAATAATAACACGAGCGAACTAAACAAAAAGTTTTTGTATAAGGCTCAGCTCGTATCCAGCTTTTCCAAATCACTCCCACTTGGGATAACGAGAGAGAGAGAGAGAGAGAGAGAGAGAGAGAGAGAGAGAGAGAGAGAGATCTTATAAGTCACATAATCATATCTTTAACTTACTTCAGTTGTGCCAACACATAAATGAAAACTTAGTAATTTATACAACGAAGTAACGATATACTGTATAAATAATAATATGAGGGAACTAAAAAAAAAGTTTTTGTATAAGGCTCAACTCGTAATCAGCTTTTCCAAATCATTCCCACTTGGGATAACGAGAGAGAGAGAGAGAGAGAGAGAACTTGGTAATTAATGCAAAGAAGAATAAAACTAAATCTTAATAGTCTAGAGAGGACGTAATTTCATAAGCAACATCATCACATTTTTGGAGTTTCATCTTGTGAAAACAACTCACAAATCCAGTATTTTGCATACAGCAGTGACGATAATATATTAACCCTTCTAACAGCCACGAAGTAGTTCATACGGAGATTCTACGGCGAGACGGAATTTCAGAGGTGTGACAGGTAGGTGTCAGGTAAGATGGAAGAGGAAGTTTGAACTGAAGGGGGTAATAGTGGATGGCGATTCCCAAATGGAATAGAACGGAATATAGAATTTAGGTCAAGGGCCAAGCGCTGGCACCTATGAGGTCATTCAGCGCTGAGACGGAAACTGACAGTAAAAAGGTTTGAAAGGCGTGACAGTTAGAAAAACCTCGCAGTTGCACTACGAATCAATTGTTAGGAGGGTGAAAAATAAGCCAAAAGAAAGAAAATATGATCGGAGGTACAGTAACAAGAATGAAAGAGGTTACAGCTAGGGGCCGAAGGGACGCTGCGAAGAACATTAAGTAATGCCTACAGTGCACCGCAAGAGGTGCACTGACGACACCATCCCCCTACGAGGGCGATTCGCATATACATTAACAATAACAGGCAAGTGTGAGTTTGAAACTCTCGAAAAGTCTTTATTTTAACAGCCTACATTCTCGTTTGGTTAATAAGTCCAGAGGTCCACAGCACGCCTCTTTTCCTTCCCTTGAACGCTTTACAACACTTCCAGGCTGCCTCTGGGCAATGGTTCATGCTGGCATAAGGCTGGCTTTATTTAAACCAACCGGAAGCCTATTGCGACTTTTGTTTATTTTTCTTAACTGTGTTTGTTGCAAATAGAAAGTCTTCGGTTGATAACAAAATACTTCTTTTTATAACAGAGCACTGATTAGATTATATTTTCGTCTGTTTACGCAGCTTCATTAATCAGTATTCAAAGACCTTTATTTCATTTAAATGAGGATAATAATAATAATAATAATAATAATAATAATAATAATTAATTAATTAATTAATAAAGGTTGCATTATGTACTTCATAAAACCAGCACACTGTTGTCTATAATCAACGCTAATAATAATCAACAAAGATTGTATAATATATATACTTCATACCAGCACTTTGTCCAAAAATTAATAATTTTGACAACATAGGCATTAGCGCGTTTTCTAATGCTTGTTTTGCACCCAGCAAAGTTAAGCAGCTTTTGAACTAATTATGACATCGTCAACATCTAGTCCCTCCTGAGGTCAGTCTCCCTCCAGATATGCTCAGACACAGAACAGTTATAACTTATGAAGCCAAACTCTTTCATATGAGGAGGTGTGGAACTTAACAAAAACAAACAGCACCAACGATAATGATAATCATCATGATCAAATTCCTCATTATACAATGAATCATCACCGAATTATCAAAATCCATCTCATAACAAGTAAAAAATGCGCCGAAGTTTCTTCGGCGCAATTGAGCTTTCTGTACAGTCGCTAGAGCGTATAATTAAGGCCACCGAAAATAGATCTATCTTTCGGTGGTCCCGGTAGAATGCTGTATGAGCAAGGGCCCATGAAACTTTAAACACAGCCCGGTGGTGGCCTATCCTATATCTTTGCCAGAAGCACGATTATGGCTAACTTTAACCTTAAATAAGAAAAACAACTGGGGCTAGAAGGCTGCAATTCGGTATGGTTGATGATTGGAGGGTGGATGATCAACATACCAATTTGCAACCCTCTAGCCTCAGTAGATTTTACGATCTAACGGCGGACAGAAAAAGTGCGGGAAGAAAAAAGTGCGGACGGACAGACAAAACCGGCACAATAGTTTTCTTTTACAGAAAACTAAAACTAGCAAAGCTTTTGATAGGTTGCCTCTAGAAATGTCCGAATGTCCACCAACAACCCAGTACACGCTTAATAAAAACTACAAATTTCAATACTCAGATAAGTTGCCCGTTTTCTTATTTTATACTTTTAATCTGACGTACATATAAGAGAGACACTTGTAATTTTGTAATGACTGTATTTGTAAAATAACAACAACAGATGGTATTAACCGTGTGCGGGTGATAAAAACTTAAGATTCAACAGAAAAACATTTTGAATGGCGTAAAGGGTCTATTACAGTTTTCCTAAGGTCTAATGAATACGTGCATGCCCCAGTGACGCAATCTTTCCACGAAGTTAAATGTTAAGATGAGACATTATATTGTAAATTATAGAGATCATATCTTTTTAATAATCTGCAAAAAAACCGGCCATGTTACTCCTAAGTTCTTGTCTTCGTTATTCGAACTACGAATATAAAAACTGCCAAAGGTAAAGGAACTTGAAAATGAACTTCGTTCTTGGAATCGGCCAGTGTGGAACGAAAAGCTGATTTAATCATCTTTAAAAAATAAATACAAATATAGGAATTAACCCACCATAGCTGTAAGTGCATAAATTGCAAGACCAAAATCTAAAAAAACAAAAATTAAGTTCGCTCGGCTTTTAAAATATTTAGCTTATAATGGAATAATGGAATCTGACTTAAAAAAAAAGAAATTTTCTTAAATTATTCCCTAAATACCTTATGTTCCTATTTTTTTTTTTTTTTTTTTTTTTGCAAAGATCTGCCTTTGATCACGCCTTCATAATCTATCAGACTTGATAAAACGGATCTCTAAGATGTAATAGAAAGTTTTCAATAACTGATTTAAGAAAAATTGTCTATAAAGCCAAGCACAGTGCTTAAGACAATAAAAAGACGGAACTAAAGTGGTCTGATAACAAGATGGAAGATAGGAAGTGAGAATGGAGGTAAAATAAAAGCCTAAAAAGTGGGTGCAGGAAGGAGCGTTGTCAAACAACCTACAGTAATGCCTACAGTGTACCACGTGGGTGGACTGACGGCATTAAACACGGCCCCCCTACACACAGACCCCCACTGGTACATAATGGCTATAAACATTCCCCTACGTCTGTCGTTGGTCTTAATGGCCTACGAAGCCATTTCTTTTTACCATCATCACGGAAATAATGCAGCGCTATTACGGGACGCGAGTAAATGCACCAAAACAAGTGTTCTTGCGCTCTGAAACAAAAAGGTTTTCTGCGCAACTGAAGGCTCTTTTTATGAAAGCTATTTTCAATCAGCTCAATATTAAAAACACTGTTAAGCTCGATTTGCATGCTCGTAAAACCATGTCTCCTCGGTAGAGGGTCTTCGTGTATAATTGTGTTATTACATACAGGAACATTTCCTGAGCAGAGCAGACTTAGGGAAGGGCAGTGACATTTCATTTTGAAGGCAAGAAAAAAAAAAAAGCTCTGAAGTTTTCTGTAAGGCCGCTACAGCGTATAATCAAGGCCACCGAAAACAGATCTGTTTTTTGGTGGTCTCGGTATAATGCTGTATGAGCCCCGCCCCATGAAACTTAAACAACGGCCCGGTGGTGGCCTATCCTATAATGTTGCCAGACGCACCATTATGGCTAATTTAACCTTAAATAACTACTGAGGCTAGAGGGCTGCAATTTGATATGTTTGACGATCGGAGGGTGGATGATCAACATACCAATTTGCAGCCCTCTAGCCTCAGCAGTTTTTAGGATCTGAAGGCGAACAGAAAAAGTGCGGACGGACAGACAAAGCCGCCACAATAGTTTTCTTTTATAGAAAACTAATAACGAAATAACAAGACTTGTTCCACATTCACTGACTTCAATAGCAGATATTTCAAACTATCGTAGTCATCTTTATTATTAACAAATAATACTCCATGAACGAAGTTCTATTGGCTACTGGAAGTCGTCCTCCCTCACTGCTGTCGGCACCATAAGTCTAAAGTTTCTTGAAAGGTTCGGTGATGTTTAATTATTTAACGATACACTCAACTCTTTTCCTGATTGCCAGATTGTCACCGGTGTAAGTGAATACTCCCAAAGCAGAGGTAAACAATAGATATTAAAGATACCAAGGATACTAAGGATACTAAGGATATTAAGGATACTGAGGATATTATGGATATTTTCCACAATTTAAAAAAAAAGAGAACGAGAGTCGGAGGTGACATAAACAACCACCTCTTAATGGTTACCGGTGCATAAAACAAATTAAGACATTGTTTTTTTTTTTTTTCTTAAAATAATGCGTAGTTCAAGTCCAGAAGAGAGCGAAAAATCACCCTCAACACTGAGTTTCGTTCCTCTTAATAATAATTTGGCGAGAAGGGACACATCTGAAAAACTACATTACAACTACATTACTTGGGGACGCAGGCAGTGCACTTTAGCCTAAACAAAATATCGACTAATTGCCTATGATCCAAAGATAAATCCTTTCCTAGAGACCCAAATTTTCAAAGACTTACGCAATAGAATTTCGCGAGGCATCCATGAGCCTGACTTTGTCCAAAGACCTATAATTCCAACGACCACCGAATTCCCCCGCCGAAGAATTTCCCTTCGCCCTCTCCAAAGATTAATGAAAACACCAAGCATACGATCAAGAGTTTTTGCGCAGCCAGAGAAAAACCTTAGGGGAAGCACAACCTAGTGGCGAGGGAGTAATTACAGAATCGCATAGCAAGTTATTCCTCGAGGGCAAACATTATGACGTCAAGTTACGTGGGTATTCGGTCGGAACGCTTCTTCAAAGTTAGGAGAAGTGGGGGGCCATAAGTTAACCAACGTCTCTTAGGCGGAAGGATAGTTGAAACGATTGCATTCAATAAAGAAGAAACTTGAACAATAAAGGCAAAAGCTCTTCGCCATTTTAAGAGTGCTAGGACAAACAGAATGCATTTTGTATAAGAGTGAGGACTCGCAAATCGAAGAGTCATTACTGGGAGGAAACCGGCATGACGCATGACTCCGCATTACAACAGGTACTTGAGTCACATCAGAGGTGAATGGTACAAAGAACTATGAAATATACCGGCAGAAAACCTCGCATTAAAGAGGGTCTCAAAAAAGCACTGGCAAAACGATATGCTACCTTTAGTCAGTAAAACAAATGACCTTTATTCAAGCTGCACTGTCATCTCTGCGGCAATTCCCTTAGTCAGCTTTTATTTATTTTTTTTTTTTTGCAATGTCACGATAAATTAAAAATAAATACCTTGAGTGCATAAAATGATTTTATGTTTAAAAAATAACAAAGTGAAATTCACTGTACTACTGAGAATGTATTATAACGTAAGAAATAAGTTCGGTTAGCAAATTAAATTTTAAAAGTATGACAAACCAACCACGAAATGCAAAAGTGGAGCAAAATCTTCAGTAGGGGACAAAAAGCAAAAAATAGTCAGCATTCAACTCTAAAAGGTTCAAACGTCACCTGCAACTAACTAATTCTATATACATACATATTTGTCGACGCAAATCATATTCACTGGATGTTTACTGCAAGTGTACAAACATCACCTGCAACTAACTAATTGTATATTCCTACATATCTGTAAAGGCAAATTATATTTACTGGATATTTACTGCGGGTGTTGCAAAAACATCTTAGACGAAATTAATTTATTCTTGACTTTGAAATTTGGCCCCTTCAAAAAAAAAAAAAGTCTAGATGTGGAATGTTATCATATATAATACTCGTTACGTTAAACATTCTGTCTAAAAGTATTAAACTGATTTTTAACCACTAGCCTGAAACTACATTTTCCAGCTACTCCCAGATGGAAGAAAATCTAAAAAAGGTAATTTCAAACGAAAGAACCATTAAATTCCTATGGTTTAATTCGTTACACGAAGGAGGAAATGGTATGCAGAAAGAAATATAATTTGTGAAATCCGAAGCAAATGAAATGTTCCTCATTTTTGAGAAAGTCACAAATACCTTGACGTACACAAATCATTATAGATACAGAATCATTAAATTAACCTTCCGGATCTGGGACACTTACACTAAAATGCTTTGTTTTTTCTTCTAGTAAACAGGGTGCACTAATAAAAAGAAAAATTATTTCCTCATAAAGAAATAAAAAAACAATGAAATTTTGCATCAACAAACATTAGATAACTATTTTGGTGACCTTGCTTCAGCACCTGTTGATGGGTTGGAAAGTATGTGTATTATTCTCATTAACATTAGTTTAGTTTCGCTTGTAAAATTAACAAACGCCATATTTGTAAGTAAACATCACCGATATTATAGAGCCACTAACAACTGCATCTTACGACGCAATGAGATGTTAATTCTAAGATGCTTCAAGTCCAAATGCTCATATTTATTTATACTGAAAATTACTATCAATAATGAATGTTTATTCTCTTGTTCCTCTAGTCTAAGGGCACCTGACTGTTGAATTATTAATAATTATTATAATTTTTTTATTAATTATAGTGTAAACTTATTCATTTGAAACAAATCTAAAAAGGTAATCAACATGCTAAGCAAGTATTTCCAGAAGGATAATTTGGCTAAAAATGGAAGGAAAAAACTACAACCCAAAATGAGAAGCACAATAGAATACACATGAAATTAACATATAAATAAACTGAGTAGCAGTTAATGAAATAAATAAAAAAAAATATAAGGCCATGGGTTATAGTCTGTTAAGGCAGAGTTGCAGATTACCTTGAATTTTTTTAACAACATTCCTAACGTTCGACAGAACAAATATGGATGCTGATACTTAGCAAAACAAGTAACACGCACTAACTCTAAAAAAAAAAAGAAATTTCACCTAACGTGATGGAAAAAGGTCAAACATTAAATGTTAGGTAAGGGTTTCAAGTCATAGCCACCATTTAGAAAGTAGAAGACTTTGTCTTCCAATTTTGTCTAGAAATAGAAGCTTGGAAACATTCTCACAATAATGTGATCTGAAGCGTTGGCCTTTAACAGAACAGAATATAGAATTTAGGCCAAAGTCCAAGCAAGGACACCTATGAGGTCATTCAGCGCTGAAACGGAAATTGACAGTAAAAAGTTCTGAAAGGTGCAACAGGAGGAAAACCTCGCAGCTGCACTATCAAACATGTGTTAGGAGAGGGTGGAAAGTAAGATTGAAGAAAGAGTATATGAAAGGAGGTACAGGAAAAGGAATGAAAGGGGTTGTAGCTAGGGACCGAAGGGACGCTGCAAAGAACCTTAAGTAATATACCTACAATGCACAGCGTGAAGTGCACTGGCTTTAACAGCAACGCAGTAGATACCAGAAGCCCTAAGCTTGATGTCTTGTTATCTCGAAATATTACGTGAAACTTTCTTTTAATTGTTACATAAAGGGAAGGTTAGAATTAGATCTCAGAATCATCTTTCAGGGTTACCAAAGAACAATGAGAACCGCGCAGCAAGAGCATGGGATGAGATCGGCTAATCAGTAGTTTCTTTGAAGCCTCTTCCGTCCACAAGTAAGAATTAGGGAATAACGGTTTAACGGCAACAAAATTTATATTATCTGAAAACTGAGTCTCTCTCTCTCTCTCTCTCTCTCTCTCTCTCTCTCTCTCTCTCTCTCTCTCTCTCACATGATGAAAAAAAAAAACCTACAAATGTACTGAAAACATCAAGAGTTCGAAGTTTTCCTAAACGTAAGTATCCAACCTGAAGTGAGAGTAACATTTAAACTATATATTATAACTTCTAAATTTCTAACTACTGCTCACAAATGAAACAAGTAAAAAATGCCCCGAAGTTTCTTCGGCGCAATCGAGTTTTCTGTACAGCCGCTACGGTGTATAATCAAGGCCACCGAAAATAGATCTATCTTTCGGTGGTCTCGGTATAATGCTGTATGAGCCGCGGCCCATGAAACTTAAACCACGGCCCGGCGGCAGCCTATCCTAATATCGTTGCCAGAAGCACGATTATGCCTAACTTTAATAACCTTAAATAAAATAAAAACTACTGAGGCTAGAGGGCTGCAATTTGGTATGTTTGATGACTGGATGGTAGATGATCAACATACCAATTTGCAGCCCTCTAGCCTGGGTAGTTTTTAAGATCTGAGGACGGACAGAAAAAGTGCGGAAAGGATAAAGTGCGGACGGACAGACAAAGCCGGCACAATAGTTTTCTTTTACAGAAAACTAAAACTTGGACTGACACATCTGCGGCCACGAACAATTTTAGGTTCTTATAGGAATTAAAATTCTAGAAAGAATAAACCACTTGGACCTACAGGCATTATGTTGTTACTCACAGAAACCAGGTCACAGATAATGTGTTGGATATTCGTTCTTTTATTACATTTCAAGGAATATAAAACCCTGTTTATTATCATCTTCAAAAGCAGAAAACAGGATTACTAAACAAAGCTCTTTATTGCGAGATATCCATCAATATCATAATCTACCTAGGAAATTAACAAAATTAACGCAGACCTTTAGTGGAAATTTTTATTCATGTTGTAAAAACCAAGTTCCGTTTTTATTAACTTTTCCACTTCTTTCTGAAAAATTACAGCACTAAATCTGACAAAGCCATTGAGAACGACTACTGCTCTTATAAAACAATTACATTAAATTCATTTGTTTCAAAATTCTTCTTCCCAAAATTTTACTTTTGTTATTTATAAACCTAACAATAAATGATTATGCATGTATCAGAAGAGCTGTGACTCAAGTTTGAACGACCCATTTTTAACCGATCACTCAATCAGTCAATCAGAGAGTCAGTCAGCTGATCTATTTCAGCCAGTTCTGATTTATTTTCCCTTTTGCAGAGAGTCCCAAGGAGAGCTTGTTGATCGGATTGCACTGAATATTGATATCGTTCTTAGTGTCACTTTAAACTTTTCCTCCTTTTAGTACAAGTCCACTGGATTTATTTTACAGGAAAATACCAATAAACAAACCGCTACAATATGGATAAAATGATACTGCAAGAAAAAACCCTCCGTCTGTGCTCGAAGTTCGGGGTTATCATGGAGTCTTCAGAGGATGGAATGTTATAAAAATACAAGATACTGATATATATATATATATATATATATATATATATATATATATATATATATATATATATATATATATACATATACATAAAATTAGTGTATGAAGCTTTAGAAGTAACTTGGATCATAATATTATCGGGAACCACCTGAAAGGAAACTACAGAGAACAAACAAAACCCCAGCGATGATAGACGACAACTGCTGACTGAGCTAGAATACCTAACGAAGCGAAGAACTTGCTCACTCTGACTATTCTACATGAACGACCCTACCTTTTACAGGAACCCGCCCATACCTTATATTAGGCGCGAAGATTTATGGCCTGTTAATGACAGGTACGCCAGTTGTTTACTAGCACCTTCGGCACACGTCTGTCAAGCAATAATCAGACGGGAAAGGGTGATGAAGGTGGCGCGAAGTCTGGCACTGGCGCGATTGAGGGTCTTCGCCGGTCCTCTCCTATGAAATTAGGTGCCAGGATCAGGATGGCTGTCCAATGCTTTAACGGATCACTAGACTTCGATTGCTTCTCTGAGAATAGTTTCAAGAGAATCTTCTTCTTTCCTGACTATATCAAGATCCTGGCTGTTTTAAAAGACTTTCTTGTAAAAATATCTTTGCTTTGTTGCGCAATGAAACAACTGGTTTCATTAGGAAGTATATATATAGTTAGATATATACCAACACACATGTATATCTACATCTGTATCTGTATCTGTATCTATATCTATACCTATAGCTATACAATAGTTCTACTTGTATAGAGTTACGACTACCTGTTCCTCTGAGAATATTACCGAAGTCTCACGTCTAGTTGACTGAGAATATTAACCCTCAGAACAAGAAGCAGTAGAGACAATTTACAAATGTTAATTTTCTAATTTTTTTTTTTACGCCTTCAATTTCTCTCTTTAATTCCCCTTCTCCAGTACGTTTGGACATTAAATATGCCATTAAGGTTATGTAAACAGTTTATAAAAAAAATTAACGCTCCAATATATACGAACAACGTGTTTTAAATAGGCCGTGTAATAACAATGCATGTAACGGGATTTTTTGAAAATAAATTACTAAATAAGAGACGTATACAAACTCACACACAACTTATTCCACACCAAGCACTTACGAGTATGTTTTTCGACCGCCAAAACATCAACACAACAATAATGATAAAAAGGCAAGACAAAAATAGATAATCGAACCGCACTTACCCACTCAAATTCCAGAGGAACGAACGTAGAAAGACTTGATCCAAAATATCTGCCTCTTCCACCAGCACTTCCTTCAGAGTCACCTCGGACCTTTTAACCAGAGAGACCTGTATCAACAGCTTAGAACTCTCGACTACCCGCTTACCTATTTCCACATTCCTTGGAGGGTCTCTCAGTTTTTCAAATTTCGAATTTTACGGAATAGACATGTGAACACTATAGAGGATTATAAACTCAGATCTTAAATTCATTAAACGTACATATCCTCGGTTAATAAACCGATAAAGATAAGGAGAAAGCACACATCAACAAATAAATCAATTAAAACTACTCAAAATGTACATCATGATACGTAATACAAGGATTACCATTCACGTAGTCCACAGGCGGAATTTTCCTTTAGCTTTCAGACTTCTCGCGCTGCTGTTTTATGAACAGCAGATTCCTGTCGCCTCTTCCCTGTCTAAAACTACACTGGACTTCCCCCATTAATCCTTCCCTTGTCTTAATGTCATACTCCTGTAATTCTTACGACCACCTCTATCACTTTTCTCCTTTGACAACTTTTTCTCCTCTAGAGATACCTTACTCATCCTGGTCAGCCAAGCAAGTATATCATAACAACCATACTGCATCACCTCTCTTGTAATCTCGTCATCTAGTGTCTTTTCATTTTCCCAGCTTTTTAATCACTATCCCTATATCCTACACAATCACTACCACAAACATTCTCAGATATATTTGCCTTTTTGTTTTTTTTTATTTATTTACTATTATTTATTCAATTATTTTTATTTATCTATATATTTTTATTTTATTTATGCTATATTTTTTACCCCTTCCACTCCTGAATCATTCAGATCTGCATCTTTTCTCTTTTCCATTTCAAAAAATTCACTTCACCAAAAAAGAATTGCTTTCTCTTAGGCATCACAGTGCCTCCATTAGCATCTTTCATTTTAAAGTCCATTTGCTCAGTAACCCATCTCTCTCCACAAACTTTCCTCCACCACAATTTCTTCGCCGCCCTAAAGTACTTGCCCCTATTTATTCCACCTTTCTCCGTTCACCTTAACCCTGACTACTTTTTATTTTCCCTGTCTACTGTTACGTAATCATCTTTTTTGACAATCCGTTGAGCCTTCATTATTCTTTTATCTCACTATTTTACTGCTTTCATTCCTTCCTTCATACGTATCCCCTGCTGACTCGTTAACCTTACACTTGAATTTTTGCAAAGTCACCAACTCTTTCCACGCCGGTCATCAATCCTGTTTTTCATCTTCCAATGTGCAATTCTCACTCTCTGATGCAAGTCACGTGTCGTGACTTCATTCATAGGCACCTAAACCTATTTTTTACTATATTTTTGCCTGCTTAAAACTAATATTCCTTAACCAGTCTTTCGTTATCGTTGTATCCATCAACTATACACGCAATTATATAGTTGCAGAAAATGTACATGAATGTTAAACTTACTACAATGCAAATTATCGCCAACTTCCAAGAGTAATTTTTAGTAATTGCTGTCACAATTTACATCAATTTTTTTTTACTGCCGAGGATTGCAAAGACTCCTCGTCCTCATTCTTACAACGCAAATGGCTGTTGTTACGATCACAAAATTACACAACGATTTTACGTCTCTTGAAATAACGTATACTTCTTGTTACCATTCCCTTTGAAAATTGTTTCTGCTACTGCATGGTAAATATGATTAAAAAATAACACTGCTACAGAGCGAAGTATTCACAGCTGTCTCTCTGCAGTAATGTTGTCACTACAATCCAAAATTTGAGGATATTTTAGAATTGCTGAGGCAATTCCGAAAGCTTCACAGACGTACTCTTTTACCAATACTTACTCTCAAAGAAAATACACTTATTTTTCGGCAGATCTCTTTAATTTATCGAGAAAATATTAACGATAGTAAAACTATTGGACGAACAGATATCTCCTGACCCAGGTGCCCTGAAGCTCAACTCTAAATGCACCACCAAAACTTCGGAAGTAACACATCCGCCGGCTTTTGCAGGGATGATATGGTAGTACTAATATTGAATTTGTTCAGTGGCAAAGTCCAGCTAGGATCAGTAATGAGAATATAAATAATGAAAATATAACTCACTACTGAACTGGAAATAATAAAAGACATGAAATGCGTCGAGTGTATTAGGCTACTTGTAATGTGAAGACTTTAAAGTAATTAAAATGAGCTGATGGAAAAGAATCCGACAGAAGTGGGATATAAAAACTTGGTTTTAGAACCAATATTCGAATGAACCTACTGACAGGTTCTCTTATGAAAATAAAAACAATACGACCACTTAACTAGATCCCTCAAGCAAGGAAAATGACATAATCGAAAATGACTCCTTGTCCACAAAATAACAGCTTGCATTTTCTTGACTACTGTTACCAATTCCAATGCTGCTCTCAGTCTGAAAATTTATCCATCCGTTTGTAAATATTTGATCGCTCAGTGCAGTTGAAAGCTAGATTTACATCTTATTATTTGTTTAATTTTAATGAACAGCACACTGTGCGTGGCTCTTTTATTTCAAGACTGACTTTTATTTTTACGCCAATATATATACAAGGACACTGTCATAACATTCCAATACAGAAGCTCCAAAGATTAAGAATTTGTGGAATACAACGAGGACGCTCTTGGGTGAATTCTTCCATGAAGGTCGGAACGAAGACGTGAAAAACATAAAGGCATCATCCTAACAGCAGTTGCATTTTGGCACAGCAGCGCATGACTACCGCCTTGCCATAACTGATTCACACACATAAGCATACATACTTCATGCGTGTATGTTTTTCCCCAAGAGTAATGCCAGGAAAGACACGCCTGGCATGAAACACTTGACTCAGTAAAGTGGGAAAGAACATTATGTTCTTGGAGACAAAGGATTCACTGTTGCAAAGGTAAACAAAGAAACGGCGCACCGCTTAACAACAAATGTGTATTACTACACGGATATAGGAAATGCATTTTCCGATTGGGATTGGAACTCTCCACCCATTACGGAAAACCACAGACAAAGGGAAATGTCTTCAATACAAAAAAACAAAAAAACAAACGAAAACAAAAAAAGAACGTTATGATGAACAATGGTACATCGTGTTTGTCTGATGACAGGGTCACGTGTTTCTCCGTGAATATGAACCTTATTCTGACACATTAAAAACATAATATCAGGCCTGTTAACCATAAAAAAAAACGTCACGACTGACGCAACGTTATCTTGCTACAATGTCAACTAGCATCGCACCATAAACCAACATATTACAGATCTTAGAATACGAGACAAGGCAATTGCATGTCTATATCATATGCAGAGATGATAATCAGTAACACCTAAGGTCTGCCAGCGTGTGTGTGTATGAGAGAGAGAGAGAGAGAGAGAGAGAGAGAGAGAGAGAGAGAGAGAGAGAACGCCAAGAAATTCCTCATGGTCGATATCCCCATTTGAAGAAGGAATGACACGCGAGGCAGCATTAATATCGACGCGTGATTCTTTCCGCTGCCAACCCGGTCCCTCGTTTTTCGATTCCTTCCGTAATGCTCGACCCGGCCGTCCGCACTCGCTGCTTATCGATCAAGCAATCAAACACGAGGGTAATGAAAATATGACGGACTGCGTCGTTCCATCTTAATGAACACCTTACGAAATGCGACGGATTATAGGTGCTAATCAAGGCGAAGTAACAGTGCGAAAATCCTCGTGTATTTTTTTTCCTTTTTCTTTTTTTGGGGCGCAAAGTGAAGTAAGGCAAGGCAGGAGAGGTGTATGTGTGTGTGTGTGAATGTGTATATGCGTGTATGTGTGTGTGAGGAAAAGGAGATTTACGAGAAATAAATTGGCGTATGAAGGACTGCTCCTATGCTCCGGCGTACCACCCAGCAAGCATGCAAACTGCCACCTCGAGTCTCGCTTCATTAGCTAATTTGAAGAGAGCGAGGACCCACCAAATGAAGTGGTACATGAGACTATTCTAATTTCATTCCAGTTGCTAGCTGGTGTCAACATCTTGATACCACGTGCAATTTTATTTCTTTGTGTCGCAAAAAGCGACAAAACTTTTTACAGAGTGACGTAACGTGTCCTTTGAGATTGTCGTGCGAATGCGTCATTACATATAAACTTGAAACAAGACGTCAGACAACAAAGACCCTCCTTTAAAAGGAGAATTATATGCATGTAGCTAATACAGTGGTACTAGCGTGAAGAGAAGCCCTGTTCTTGTAGACAGTCTCGGGTCCTTGCTGAAAATCGGTAATCAAATTAGACTTAATGATGTTTTATAATGGCAACTTAATTTCCTAATAAGGCTCGTACCGAGAAGTAGAAGAATATTTTATTTTCGGGGGGAGGAGAAACGAAAAAATTAGCACTTACCTCTTGCCGTAAAGACAGAGTACAAGAATCCAGGAAACCGAAAATCAGGAAGAATATTCCATAACCTAACAGTATAAATTGAAAAAAGGTAACCCAACTGACAAAATGTGGAGTAGGTCAATACTCCAGCTCAAAGTAACACTGACGAAATACTGATTTTTAGTAAGGAACCAACTACTAACCGCAGAGAACTGCCTTTCAGCGGAAAGGACTACTTTTCACTGCAGAGACCACTTTTCAGCAGAGGCCACTTTTCAGCAAAAAGACCACTTTTCAGCGCAGAGGTCGCTTTTCAGCACAGAGGCCACTTTTAAGTGCATAGGTTACTTTCCAGCAGAGAGGACTATTTTTCAGCCCAGAGGCCACTCTTCAGCACAGAGTCCATCTTTTAGTGCAGAGGCTACTTTTCAAGAGAGAGGACTATTTTTTCAGCGTAGAGTACTACTTTTCAGTGCAGACGACTGCTTTTCAGCAGAGAGGACTATTTTTCAGGGCAGAGGAAAGTGAATCGAAGAATATTGGCTGGTAGAACTGCCTGTGGTTCAGTGGTGCTAAAAAGGAGTACGCAGCAATTGGCCCCCTATGTACAAGAGAAAAATCCCTAAAAAGAAACAGATGAAGCTAATATAAAGCTTATATGTCTAAGATATTGTGAAACTGGTGGAACATCGAGAATGAAAATCAAGTTGGTCTTTCATTTTGAATTATTCAATCTTTTAAAGCTTATGCACCCGTTTGGTTCCAATACCTAAGCCCCAATATTGTTAAATCAATAAATCATCATATCTCTATAATAGTCTATCTAGCCAAAATTATACTACACTAGTTTTTGCAATACATATATTATAACATATAAAATGTTATAACTTCATATGTTCACACGCTACCTTTATTCTTACTTACAGCGATGAATTGATCAATTATTAAATTTTTGCCTTACATCCACGCCACAGCCAATAACTTTACCGAAAATGTTGTCCTAAAATGATACCTAAAACTTTCATATATTAATGTTGCAGGCAGTACAAACAACAAACAATAATTACCAGCTATTTGTGCTGAATAATAATAATAATAATAATAATAATAATAATAATAATAATAATAATAATAATAATAATAATAATAAAACAAAGAACTGGATACCCTTCTCTCTCTCTCTCTCTCTCTCTCTCTCTCTCTCTCTCTCTCTCTCTCTCTCTCTCTCTCTCTCTCTCTTCCATAGGCTTCGTGATAGAATAAATAGTGATTATCTTTCGTTCCCATCCTGACCGGAAGCTCATCAAGAATAACAAAAGGAAAATGCGGCCTGAAAACGCTGGGCCCAGTTCTCTAATCTTTTAAAACATTTGGAGAAAATAGCTTCTTCTTCTTCTTCTTCTTCTTCTTCTTCTTCTTCTTCTTCTTCTTCTTCTTCTTCTTCTTCTTCTAGGGTGGAATGGGGCTTTTTAAATCATGAATAAGGCGTCGATCAAACATCACGAAACATCTATTCCTGAAAAGCTTTCGATTTCTGGCCTCCCGTAAATGATTCTTTTCGATTTCCACGACGGAGGTCAACGGGGAATTTATGAGCTTATTAAGGCCAGCGAATGGCCGGTTGTGCCATTACCAGGTTTTGTGCACAGTCTTGGCTCATTTTTTTCTATCAGAAGCACTAAGAAGAACTTGTCGTTTTCAAAAGCCAGGCGTCGTAAGCGTACGACGACGCTCCTGGGTCTTCAAGACGCCGTTTAAAATAATCTAAAACCATTCACCTTCAAAGACAGGCTGGGAAAATAAAGAGTTTGCTCGAGGCAATAAAGCCCAACAATCACGGGCCATTATATCATATAGCCACATATCGTTAAATCATTAGGGCCGTCAAGACGTTCTATAATCTAGACGGAAACACAAGAGCCGGTGTTGCGCTACGGCTAAAATTAGTCTCTGCATGACACCCTCCTCAGGAGGGAGAACCTGACAGGTGATTCCTTCTTAGATTTACGATCACGCGACGCAGCAGCAGCAGCTCCAGCTCCTCGCTAATTAGAAACGGAACGAAAATCTACGGCTGGGAAACACCCGCCCGCCGCCGCCGCCCCCTTCCCGGTCATGGAGAATCGCCCGCTGCTGCCACCATCTTGATGCGAGTGTACGCATACTATGTAGTGACCTGTTTTGCATATATATATATATATATATATATATATATATATATATATATATATATATATATATATATATATATGTGTGTGTGTGTGTGTAATATATGTATATATATATATATATATAAAACAGTACTTTGAAATGTGTCTTAGTTATAAAGACAAAGCCGGTCAGGATTTATAGTGTTACATTTTCCTTGTTGTACAGCTACAAATTATGAGTTTGTACAATTATGATTATGTACAGTATATATATATATATATATATATATATATATATATATATATATATATATATATATATATATATATATATATATATATGTGTTATATATATATATATATATATATATATATATATATATATATATATATATATATATATATATATATATATATATATATATATATATATATATATATATATATATATATATATATATATATATATATATATATATATATTCAATGGCCACAATTTAAAAGACCCACATGTATCTGTAATTCTTGCAATGCCAACTTACCTCATCCATTTTAAATATACCCAAAATCTACATACATCTCTTTAGACTGAATATACCCATCACACTATAATCCTTTGAGAGCTAAGGGTAATCTACCCCTTCCAGGGTTTCCTCACGCGGGTTCAAGAGCTCGCAGCGCCAAAAATGTGTGCGAGATACTCGAGAAATAACGCCATATTAACGACCAAGTCTATTCATTTATTTTCCTTTTGTTTCGACAGGTATATTTGCATCAGAGTGCTGTATCGTTTTGACTTCGCCTGTGACTCGGGGATTTGAAAATTTTAAAGTTAAATGGGGTTTCCTTCAATAGTCACAAACAGCGAACTTGCTGTGATTTTTTTTTTTTTAATTCTTAATGATACTTAAATAGACAGATAGTTAGGCTAAGAAGAATAAAACAGACAATTACTCGTCAGACAGAATGAAAGACAATTATTTGACAGAGAGAGAGAGAGAGAGAGAGAGAGAGAGAGAGAGAGAGAGAGAGAGAGAGAGAGAGAGAGAGAGAGAGAGAGAGATAATTAACTTAGAAAGACACAACAATCAGGAAGTATGCAACATATGCTTAACACACACAGAAAGAGAGAGAGAGAGAGAGAGAGAGAGAGAGAGAGAGAGAGAGAGAGAGAGAGAGAGAGAGAGAGAGACTATTAAAACTAAAATAGACATATATCTTTTAAAAATACCAACTCTGGCTATTATGTGAATGTGCGTAAATGGTGTGTAGTATAAAATATATGCATGATAGTTCATTTGTTAAGGAGAGAGAACTGGATGCTTTGGATTTCAGTGAGACAAAGGCGAAAGAACACTACGTAAAACTCGAAAGTATCAAGAGAGGTTGCTTCAGTGATAGCTGAAAGATGTGGAATTGGACAGGGGTAAGAAGCACTTCCCGTGTCCGGAAAACCCCAGGGGCAGGTAAAACGGTGCAAATGTGTCAGTTTGAGGATTGTATGAGTATGATTGGGTACGACAGATTAAAAGTTGTGACAGAGAGTCGAAAAGAGTAGGAAGGAAATGAATTTGTTCCAGGATAGATAAGTAGGACATGAAATACTGGCTGTGCTAGATGGTTTAATTGCAAAGGTTGGTAACAGAAAAAAAGGGTGCTGTTGATGTATATTGAGCTCATCTTGTAAATAAGAATAGAGAGACTAGTGGAAATACATTTAGAAAGGTCTTGATTGTTGGAAATACAGGTTTCCAAAGAAAAATATTCGTAAGTCTACCTAGAAAGAGAAAATGGTGAAGAAAGGAGTTTGATAGATTGTGAAAGAGCAAGTTGATGCATGTAATGATGACAGGGGGAGTGGCTGAAGGCACATCCGATCATTAGTTGGTTGAAACAGAAGTCCATATATAAGTTCAAGTTGGGGAGGAAGGGAAGAAAATGGGTTCATAAATGTAAGTAGCACAATGAATTTGATAGAAAAAAAAAGGAAGCAAGATATGGGCTAGAGTTAAATGCAAAGCAAAAGAAGCAGAATGAGTTTTTAAAATTCCATGATAGGATTCTATTGACAGCCTGGAGTGTTTGAGGGTGTAGGACGGCAGGAAGAGTAAATAGAGCAGTAAGTCACGGGACGAAGAAGAAAGATGAATATGGATAGGGTATTAAAAAGAAAGTGAGGGAGTACAAGAAGGCAAGTGATAAAAATAGAAGGAAGAAAGTGAGAAAGAACCTTATGGAGAATAACGGAGTGATTATGTCGGATGTTAAAGCAGTCATATACCAGTGAAGTGCGTATTTTGAAGATTTTGCATATACTGAAGATGGAAGAGAGATTAGGTCTGGCTGACGCAAGAATGGAAAATCTTAGTGCTCTACAATGTTTAAGTCGCTGGTTATGATTTCTAAGTTGTCTGATTAAAGGAAAGGACCCACAGAAATAGATGTGAGGAATAATTATTCCACTGTGTAAGGATAAAGATCATAGAGACCACTGCAAGAATAGAGGATAAATATCACAGCGACCACTGCAAGAACAGAGAATGAAGATCATAGCGACCTTTGCAAGAATATAGGATAAAGTTCATAGTGACCACTACAAGAATAGAAGATAAAGACCATGGCGACCACTGCAAGAATAGTAGATAAAGACCATGGCGACCACTGCAAGAATAGTAGATAAAGACCATGGCGACCACTGCAAGAATAGAAGGTAAAGATCGCAGCCACCACTGCAGGAATAGAGGATAAAGATCATAGCGACCATGGAAGAACAGAGAATAACGATCATAGCGACCACAGCAGGAATAGAAGATAAAAACCATGGCGACCACTGCAGGAACAGAAGGTAAATATCATAGCGACCACTGCAAGAAAACGATCATGGCGACCACTGCATGAACAGACGACAAAGATCATAGTGACCAATGCAAGGATAACGGATAAAGATCATGGCGACAACTGGAAGAATAATGGGGCATAACAATGACATCGATCTTGATTGAGAAAGAACGACTGATGACAGCAAGATTGATATAGGGGCAACAGTTTAGACAAAGAAAAGGATGGGTGACTCAACTGTTTGTTATAAAACAGTTCTACGAGAAGTTTGACAAGTTGAAAGAAAAGCTGTATTTGGCATACACGATTTAAAAAACTTATTGCAGAATCTGCAGCGAGGCAATGTAGAGGTATTGAGGATGCGTGGTATCAAAGTTGAGTTACTGCGAGTGATAAAGATTTTTGAAGGAGCAAACAAATTGTTAGAATTCGTAACAGAGTGACGTAATAGAGTGACTGGTTTGGTGTAAAAATTGTGGGTCTGAGACAAGGGTGAGTCATGTCATTGTGGGCATTTGATATCTTGTGGATGGAGTGATGGAAGAAGTTAGAGAAAGGAGAGAAGATCTAGGTGCAAAGTTGTAGGATAAAGAAATGAGATATAAATCGAGAGCGGAATGGTTGATGTTTGCAGATGATACAGTACTGATTGGGGATAATGAAGAGGAAATGCATAAATTAATGAAATAGTTTGAGAATGCTTGAATGAAGCGAAAGTTGAAAAGCATATATCAACAAGAGTAAGGTTATGTGGATAAGTGGAAATCAGGAAGTTAAGAGTAATAACTGTTATATTATGCATGATGGAGGAATAGAAGCAGATTGATTGCACAGATATTTGAAAGCAAGTATTACGCTGAGCCAATCCAGCTTTATGGAATAAAAGTGTGGACAGTAAATGCGAACATGAAATATACAAAAAGTTAAAACCTTTTAAGATGAATTGTTTGAATAGTCTATTTGGAATAAGAAGAAAGAAAAGCTGAGAACCGTGTAGATATATGGAAGTGGTAAAAAAGTTAGAGATTAGGATGGAAGGATTACTGTTTTTTGACGTAGTTTGATCATGTTGCGATTTAGAAACAAGCAAGGCCTATGGCCTATGGGTTACCCTGCTCTCCCCATATTTACGAGCAACTAACAACTACCTCAAGAACATAATATTCAGAATAGTCAACATACTTGAAACAGACTGCCTGAAGTACATTGCTGTCCTAAAGGAAGAAAAGATGACTGTTAATGACAGAAAATATTCTGCCATGCGACAGCTTTGGTGCCATTACCGGCGACATGATATCACAAAATGCCCCCGTAGCGAGTTGAGCCGTCAGTGCACCTCACGTGGTGCACTGTAGACATTTCTAAAAGGTGTTTGCAGCGTCCCTTCGGCCCCCATCTGCGCCCCTGTTTATCCTTTTACTCCACATCTCTGCCAACTTCCTTTCTCCCATCTTGGTGTCCAACCTCTCGAACTCTTACCCCTTAGTTCAAGAGTGGGGTTTCTCCCAGTTCCATCTTTAGATCCTTGTAATTCGCCTCATTTATTTTCTGGAGCTCTTTATCATGCTGTTCAACCACTCCAACTCCCTCTTTTCACTATCTTGGACGCTGAATGGCCGAAAGCGCCCCATTGGTTGGCTTGGCAGCCTAAATCTCATAAATCATAAATAACAAGATGTCAAAAAGCCTCGCCCGTGTGACAGCACCTAAGATCTGTTACATGAGGCAGAACTGAAATTGTTCGTACACTAACCATGATGTATTTAGAGTCCTCTTGCAAACGTGTATTAATTGTATTTGCTCATTTAACTTTTGTTAGCCTATTTGTTTATCTACTTGGATTTAGGGAAAAGTTGGTAAGTATTTACAAACCTTTAAATTATGCTTATTGCTTTCCACTTTTATCCTAGCATAAAAGTATTACATTTTCCATTAGTTGTAAACGGGTCGTGAAATTTCTACTGCCTCAATATTCCATGATCGACTTTCCGCAGACCATGAACATATTTCGATTTTTATCATGCTTTTATCTACCTTATATGCATAAATCTTTGACACTAGTTTCATTATTGTATTTATAAGATTGGATTGTCAATTTTTATTATTAATATATTAAAATGGTTTAACCAGACCACTGAGCTGACTATCAACTCTCATGGCCCGAGGGATTTGTATGAAATACCAGGCCTAGGCCAGAGGTCAAGCATTGGGACCAAACAGGTCATTCAGTATGGTGATGAATGAGTGGAAGTGAAATTAAAACTGCACAAAGGCATACACACTACAAGGACATGGGGATAAAGTTCAAGCTATTTGCAGACGACAACTAATTCTGTATTTACGTAAACAATAATAAAGGTACGAATGAGAAAATAAATATTGTTCTTACCAATGTTAAGGAATGGATAACAATTGAGCAGATGAAATTAAACGAAAATAAAGCAGAATTGATGTTGGTAAGATGGAAAACAACCCAAGACACCTTGGTGATTTTCTGCTGAATACAAATAGCAACGTACTTCCGAATGATGAAAAAGTACGTGACTTGTTTGTACTCAAATAAAAAATGTTGCACGGGTTACTGGCCATCATCTTAGAAATATTGCCCTTGTAAAAAAAAAAAAAACTTGATGAGTGTTCCATGACATAAACTTATGATTAATTGGTTCTTAAACAGAGTGGACTACTGCAACTCTATCATAATCTGCCTACGATGCAACTCAGGAAGCTACAAAATATAGATAACAGAGCGGCAAGATTAATAAAGGGTGTTGCACCGCGCGACAGAATTACACCTGTATTGTTAGGGATAAACTGACTCCCTACTGAAGATAGGATAATGTTTAAAATATGAGTGATGACTTCACCTAGCTATTAAGACTAGGTGTCCAAAGCATTTGAAGGACTTGCCGCGTCATAATACAACCAACGGAAGAAGTGAATAGAGTAAACATGAGGATAGCTAACGGATGGGGCGGACACAATAATGGCTACAGATGGTCTCAAGTTAGTTGAGCCCGAGATGAAACTCGAATGAAGGCTTTAGAACCTTTAAATCTGCCAATCTAAGACCGTATAATAAGCTTCCACTTGAAATCAGGACTGAAAATATAAAGTCGTTCAAGAAAAAAATGAAGGACTTTCCTTTTTTCGAGTGCTAAGACACTGTCGATTTGACAATTAATATGGAGTACCGTATAAAATAGAAAAAATCTCAGAATATGTCTGCATTATTATGTATATGACGAGTTAAATTTTCGGGTCTCGCAGATCGCCTTCGGCGGAGTGAGACTCTTGAAAAAATATAAGGAATAAACAGTAAACAGTTAACAGTAATACCAAGGGAGTATAAGATGATAATGTATAAGATTTAGATTTTCTTGATGAGAGAGAGAGAGAGAGAGAGAGAGAGAGAGAGAGAGAGAGAGAGAGAGAGTCGTGTCAGCCAGAATACACATCAGTGTTACGTCCTCTGTAGCGCTATGCTTGGGATGTCTTCACTCTGATAAACTTACCACGTCAATATACAGTACACCTACGCCATCGTCAGTAGTACGACAGAGTGTACTTCAAATGAAATCAACTAAATATATGCGTTTTTCTAGTTTTCTAAACACGTGATAAACTTAATTCAGCTTCTCTTCTGTATACTTGAAAACCCAAAACAAACGTTAGAAAAAGTTAAAACCCAAAACAAACGTTAGAAAAAGTTAATGTCGAGGCGTTGCGGACTCGGATATTAAACCATTACCGTAAAATATACATTTCTTTTCAAACTAAGCAAATCTAAAGGATTAGAAAGAAGTAGCTCAGTTTCCCATCCAAATTACTGAGATTTACTTCTTGGTAAACGGAACTCACAACGTTTGTTCCAGTTTTTTAAGTTTCATCATCATCCGCTGTCTTTATTTTGGATGTGAGGTCTTTAAAATTTCATCATCATCCGTTGTCTTTATTTTGGATGTGAGGTCTTTAAAATTTCATCATCATCCGTTGTCTTCATTCTGGATGTGAGGTCTTTAAAATTTCATCATCATCCGTTGTCTTCATTTTGGATGTGAGGTCTTTAAAATTTCATCATCATCCGTTGTCTTTATTTTGGATGTGAGGTCTTTAAAATTTCATCATCATCCGTTGTCTTTATTTTGGATGTGAGGTCTTTAAAATGTCATCATCATCCGCTGTCTTTCTTTTGGATGTGAGGTCTTTAAAATTTCATCATCATCCGTTGTCTTTATTTTGGAAGTGAGGTCTTTAAAATTTCATCATCATGCGTTGTCTTTATTTTGGATGTGAGGTCTTTAAAATTTCATCATCATCCGTTGTCTTTATTTTGGATGTGAGGTCTTCCTATGGGTCCTCATCTAGAGCATTTAGTTATTTCCTTGAATAACCTTTTCTCTGATTCCACGCACATTTCTAAACCGATATTCACTATGAAATAATACCAAGTTTTCTTTATATTCAGTTTCTGCACAAACTTATTGTTTAACACATACTCTTTACTGCAACGTATGGTCATGGTTCTTCTTTGGAATCAGTTTACGGAAAACTCTGCTTTTGCTTTTATTTTTTATGAAACTGAGGTCATTTTAAAGGAAAATGGAATCTTAAAAGGGTGTGCGATATTAAGAAATAATGATGGGTACATCAAATTTACTTGTGCCCAGTTGTTATCCGAAGTTGATTAAATATTATGCCAAGAATTAACCTTCAATTTATATTCATAAATCCATTTGCAATATTCTCCTCAAGTCAGGAATAAACTTACTCTTTCTGCTTACCTTATTTCAGGTGTTGTCTTGTTGTCTAGCTGTTCGTAGCGTGTTCTGCAAGCGGTAAGACCAAGCAAGACTCAAGTTTCCGCTGGTTCGGGCACCGAATTTCGGGAACACTTTTTTTTTTTTTTTTTTTTTTGCCAGAAGGAGAATTCCTCTTTAGAAACCTCCATACAAGGTTGTAAGAAATCACAGCTAAACCTAAATCTTCCTTTCACTGACCAGGATTTTCCTGTACTGTTCCTTCGTGCAAACAGACCTGAGTCGCTAGTCGCCGAATTTTAGTTGTAAAGAAGACACCAGGAAATTATTCTTTTCCCAATAGCCTCAGCAAAACTGTATCTTTTATTCCTTCCCTGTTGAAAGGATATGTTTTTGCAAAGTAGCGATTGCATTTTTATTCATTTTGCTCGTTTACCTTTCCAATCTCAGTATCATTTCTGTTTATGTCATTTTCCTTTTTCGATTTTTCAATTCCGTTTCTGTCATTTTCATTTATTTTTCTTTCGTGTTTTGATGTTACTGTTTTACGTCAACTTTTTCCTCAGCTAATTTGTGAAGCCTGTTTACTCAGTCTTCTATTTAAACTATAGCAAGACAACGATCCTACTTTAATTTCTGTGAATTTTGTAGCCTCTACGTCACAGTCTCTATCAAGGTGACAAGGTTTTCACAATAAGTGCTGGCGAAGACAATACTGTTCCATATCTCTAAACTTTATCTTTTCGAATTACTATGATACTTCTTCACAACTCGAATGGAAAACTAAGACACACACAAAAAAACATAATATAATCAGCATTGCTTTTCTTGGAGGAATAAAATCCAACTATCCTGTTACTATCGTATTCTGGCATGACCACTTAAAACAAATCTTACGAAAATGACTGGCTATCTTTTTTTTTTTTTCTAAGATCTCAGTTCACTGCCTTACCTTTTATCTTAAAAATATTCACTAGTTCAGCCTATTACAAAACTTCATGGTATCTACCTATTGCCTTAAAATATTGTTTTAAAAAAAAGGTGCGATAGAATATATAACCCAACGAATTTACCTGGTCCAAAAAAATTATAAGAATGAAGAATGATCGTTTCCCCTAAAGAACTTATCAGTACTGATGTATGGCTGTTCTCTCTAAAGAGCTACAAAAAATACTTTAGTCTCATTTATATTTCTGAAGGATCTGACTGAGTTATGCAAAAAAAAAAAATATTTAAATGCTAGGCTGGCAAAAAAATTTTTTTTAAATCCTAGGCTGGCAAAAAAAATAATTTAAATGCTAGGTTGGCAAAAAAAAAAATTTAAATGTTACGCTGGCAAAAAAAAAAAAAAAAAATTATTTAAACTGCCAAAGTGGCATAAAAAATTATTTGTGCTAGGCTGGCAAAAAAAAATTATTTAAATCCTACGCTGGCAAAAAAGTCATTTAAATACTAGTCTGGCAAAAAAAAAAAAATTTAAATGCTAGGCTGCAAAAAGAATGATTTAAATGCTAGGCTGGAAAAAAAATAATTTAAATGCTAGGCTGGAAAAAAAATTATAATTTAAAAGCTAGCCTGGTTCAACTCCCACTCATGTCTTTATTCACCTCCCTAAGCTACTATCTAGCCGTTTTATCTAGATGCACTATTTCAGGTTTTGTCGATGGACCAATATTTTTCTCTCTTCTTCCTTCCCTATTTCAAGTGGTGTTCCTCGTGGTTCTGGTTTCCTACCCACCGTTTTCCCCAATTTAATTAATTGTCTTCAGTTAACCTCAACCCGCCGCCCCAATCCCCAACTCCCAACTCCGACGGCCGCCCCCTTCATACCACTGTCAAAGATACAAGCCTTGTGCCCTTATACAGGCAGTCTCGTTCTTACTAAGTTCTGAAACTCTCTTTGTTTATCAACTATTTTAAAGGAAGCATCTCTGAAATAAGGAGTTTTCAATACAATTGGATTCTGTGCCTTTAAAACACCACTTTTACCTGCTTCTCTGTCCACTCTTACAATTCATAATTGTTTTTGAGTAATAATAAAGAAATCCATCATATAATTTCTCAACATTTTTGGCACCATATATTGTTTCATATATTTTTTAAAATCATATAACCCAAATTTCAATGACGTAAAACGGTTTATCTTTCTTATCTATTTAACCGTTCAGTGAAATAAAGATATTTTTCATCTAATTTATTTACTATAGCTTATTAAATTTACTATGCTTATTAATACTTTTTCCTTCGCTTCCTTTTTTTTATTCCTTATATAAGTGTCCTTGCCACTTCTTTCCTAATAGCACTATTTGACCATTATCCCATACAACGGAGAGAGAGAGAGAGAGAGAGAGAGAGAGAGAGAGAGAGAGAGAGAGAGAGAGAGAGAGAGAGAGAGAGAGACATTGCATACCTCAAGCAACTACTTAGAAATCTCCAGAGAACTTCAACTCACATTCACTTGAACTTTCCGTTGCTCTGGAATTTTCTCTATGCCTTTGCTTTCTATGATCCATATAGCCCTCCCTCTTCTATCAGACGATTCTATCGTTTCGGAATAAGCTTTCTCCCAACTCGCCTTTCCTATTTTTTTTTTTTTATTGTTTCTTCCGGAATGATAGATATAAACAGACCGTCTCTAGAACAGGCTCACGAGAATTCAAGTAAGTCAGCAAAAACTAAAAAAATCGAATATTCTTTTACAAAAGGTAATCTAAACACTAACATATTACTTTGATATATAAGTCCATAATTACTGTATAACCCTCTGATACTAAGTATTACATGAATAACATGCATGAAAACAGTATCACAGTTGTGTATCGCGTTGTGTTTGTATACTATACACGGAGACAAAATCGTAGATAACAACGTACAATGTTTAGGGGCATCCGAATACATACATACATACATACATATATATATATATATATACATATATATATATATATATATATATATATATATATATATATATATATATATATATATATATATATATATATATATATATATATATATATATATATATATATATATATATAATATACATATATATAGCCTATACACATGTACATACATACATTTATATATATATTGTGTGTGTGCGCGTGTGAAAGAGAGGGAGGGAAAGAGCAGCTGTGGATAAAACCAGGTCCGCACATGATTTCATTGCTGACAGAGAGAGAGAGAGAGAGAGAGAGAGAGAGAGAGAGAGAGAGAGAGAGAGAGAGAGAGAGAGAGAGAGAGAGAGAGATCACATAAGCATCAATGAGTATATCATAAAACCTGCAACTGGCGATATCAGCTCAAAAGCTGAACATGAATTTCTCGAAAGAACGTTACATAAAGGATCCACCTTTGAATTACAGCGTTAATGAGTAGGACCGTAAAAGGCTGTTGCCACCAACAACAACGAACTTAGATGCGAACATTTCTAACAATGCAGACGAGAACACAACAGCAGCAGCACTCGTAGTTGTCCACTGTTAGCCAGAGTACTGAGAAAAATAAGTACTCTAAAGTGCATACCCCTGCCAGCGTCAAAGCCCTTTGAGCGAATATTTTAGTCTACCACATACAGCTAGTTGTCGTAATCCAAAAGAAAACTAATTACTTGAGAGGAGACATGCACTCTAGCAAGACTTTTATTGTTCAATTAATGATGAATTTGGGGGGTCAAAATCTACGGTAATGGTACATAGGGTTTCGGTTTCTAAAGCCTTTAACATTTCACACAAGAGCGTCCGCAGATTGCAAAGCTCCACTGAGGATTACCGACGCAACTCTTAAAAATATCTTTTCCCCAAAAGTTACATTCCTATGTTTCCAGTATCTATTTACTTGCTGCTAGTCAAGTGGCCCACATTTATGACAAATTTTTAGTAAATGTTCCTCACTTAAATTTCCGCATGACCATGTTATCAAACTCATATAAAACCGACAATTAACACATAAACATTGCCTATTTGACAGAGTAACAAGACAGCAACTAGAAGCGCATATTTTGCGCCAAACCACATTACTTGTTATATAAACTTTTCCGAAACACGTAAACCTGCAAAATATTTCCTGTTATTTTCTATGGAAAGACAAAAGGGGACGGTAATGAAGTCCGGCCACATCTTTGCCACAAAAATCCCATAAACACCACCGCATAAAATGACACAGAGTACCTCTTCCAGGTCTGTGGAACTCTAACTTCCTGGACATCCTCGTCATTAAAATGATTTGCCTTTAATTACAGCTATGAACATACCACTACGAGAACGTGGTAATCACATGCAAACACTGGTCAACAAAAATTGTACACCAAAGTAACACAAAAGTTTACACAGACGTTTGGAGTTCTGGTGTATGGGAGCTGCTCCATTATTTAGTGGCATTCATAAGGGCATTCAGTATCAGCAATAACGTGGTCATTCTACATTGTGTACAGTGTTTCAAAATGGAAAGCGCTGTTTATCTACAGTTTTTCACTATCATAAACCAACCAATGCTCTGGAACATCTTTCAAGTCGTAATCTCTCCAAGTTTACTGGTACTAAAAATGCGATGTGAGCAATTTTTTGCCTCTGCTTGACCCGGTATTGTCACATGACTAACACTTACGAGTGTCACAGCGACCCAGATCGTTCATGATACGCACGTAGGCCCCTCGTGTTTAATGCCACATAATTCATTAACTGATAGCTTAACACTCTTATCCTAGAATTGGTTATCTGCTGCAACAGTGGTCTTCTCTGATAAAGATAGTGGCATTAGGCAATTCCCCCTGTAAAAACTGAATGCTCTTAGAAAGCCTTCTATATCACACTGGAGTCAAAGATCACTTCGAATGTTTACATCTGCCCCAAGGATCCTTGCACTCTGCTTCTAAAGTCATCTGGTGATTTCAGCATGACAAGTGGAAATTTACTCGAGGAATGATGGGGATATTTTGCAGTCACAGAAATGACTGGTCATGTGACAGATTAAAAAAGCAGTCATCAAACAATAGGAAATCCTCCAAAGGGGTCATACCACACGACAGAGCTCCTCTGAAGGATACCAATGAAACCACTGCCAAGACATCAGCTGTCCCTGCAGTTCCCTTTCGTGAAATCTAAAATCCATTTGGTAAAACGCAATATTGATGAGGCCTTGCTTTCATTGAATGTCACACTTTCTCCTTGCCACCACAAGACCTTGATCATTGGCAGGTATATCAGATGCAAAAGAACATCTAATCTCTTCCCTGCCCACCGCAGAGGGAGAGAATACTTGAGAAATTCGGTTCTAGGGAGATTTCCAAGGAGATAAAGCTTCTTTTTAACTCTCTCGTCAATGGATACGAGAAAACTGAATATAAAACTGACCCTAGCAACAACAGTGAGCAACATCGACCAGCCATATCTAGACTTTTAGACTTTCGGAGTCCGTAATTCTAAGCACATTGGCAATTCACCATTCGGTTATAAAACACACACACACACAAACCACAGATTCTCAACATTTTCGACTTGCACCTTGAAATGTGCTTGAATCTGAATGCTAAAGAGTTTTTCAAAAGGCGGGAAATCCCAGACGCTTCTAGGAGGGCGAAACTGATACTTTGGTTATGTGACTTTGCTCAGCTAAGAACAAATTAGGCTCACCTTAACATTTCATCTACGCATGTAACTCTACTAAGCTAATATACCGACAATTTTTAGGGCGAGTGCTTCTCTCTCTCTCTCTCTCTCTCTCTCTCTCTCTCTCTCTCTCTCTCTCTCTCTCTCTCTCTCTCTCGTAAAGTGGAGCACTTTTACCCATACACACTTTGACATTTGAAAAGACGTACTCAATTCAGTACCCACGGCAGTGCATTCAAATAATAATAATAATAATAATAATAATAATAATAATAATAATAATAATAATAATAATAATAATAATAATAATAATAATAGGAAAAGCTCATTAAATGATACTAAATAATGGCTTTTATCATAATAATAATTAGACGTTATCTATAAGCTTCCTAAAGCATATCATTTTATGAGCGATGAACTTACTCAAAACACAATATTCACAAACAAGAACCCTCATGCACAGAGCCATGTAAAAACATGCATATCCCTTTCAAACATGACGTGTGTGAGTGTGTTAGTATATTGTGTAACAATATACGTGTGTGTGTATGTTTGTGTGAAAGTATACACGTGTGTGCGTGTTTACGTATATATAGATAAATGTGACATGAGTGACTGTGAGCAAAATTCTCAACCTCAAAGCAACCCACTAATCTCAGTAATCGAAGCACATTTTTGCCGAAATGATGCTCTCGATCCCCCCACCCCAATCCTGTTCCCTTTCCCCCTCCCCTCCCTCCTTCCCCTTCCCCAACATGCCAACCCGACGGAGCAATTTCTTCCTGGCGAGTCTACTCATCAGGTCCACAAGTACTTGTCCCCGTCTCAAATTAAGCCATAGCGGACGGGCGTTGGGAGCGCCTAATATGACCGAATTCTGCAGATAATAGAATCTCATGAGAAAGCGCCGTCTACAAGTGGTCTTAAGTTCTTGTTCAATTGCATCTGCGAGTTAGTCCGCGTAATTACATCAAAATGCACTTTTTATCATGTGCCAGGACTAGACTAACCCTCAATTATTTCCCGGTGGACGGCAGACTCCGCCTCCCCGGAGCAGATTAGCGGCAGAGGATGTTCATTGGCCTCCAAGATTTATGAGCGTGCGCCCATTGGCTGGCGAATCTCACTCGGCCGCCGCCATTGGCTAGGGTGACCAGATGGGCGGGACCTATTGATTCGGTTGAAAATGTGACTCGACCAAGGTGGTCGTCTTATCGAAGCGAGTTTTGAGAATTTTCACGTCATAAAGGGAGGGCAGAGAGAATTTCGGAAGAATAATAATCAAAGAATAAAAGGGTATGAGCTCGTGGAGAGAGAAAGAGAGAGAGAGAGAGAGATTCCTAATACCGCCAAAAGCGGGCTAGCGCTATACCGCAGCCACAACAACTCAAGGCGGCAGTGCCTCATTACCTCCACTACTTACTACTAATTCGTGGATATGAATGATGGTTATTAAGACGTTTCATACAATTTATGGCTTGCCCAGCCAATTAGACTTCTGCTCCCGGTGCATCAGGAAAGCAAAAGGCCCACACTAGCACTCTGCAGTAGCGCCCTGGTTCCTCGTGGAGTCAGTCGCTGGTGTTGTCCCGTAACCGTCTACCGTCGCGTCCCACGAGCGGCATAAATTCATGCTCATGTCCTTAACGCCTTTTAAGTGGAGTATTCCCACCCCTTTTCTGTATTAGCAAGGAATCTGGCGCCAGTCGAGAAATGTGTCTTTATTTACACATCAGACGATTAAAAATTAAATTGAAAATACAGACTTTAGGTCAGTGAGTTTCTCGAATATATGTTCAGAAAGCGTTTCCCTGTACAGAAGCTTATTGATTTGTTTTGACTTTAACATAATGCCTCGTTATCAAACGAGATATATAAAGCATAATGTTAGAATTTCGGTATTAATCTTCACTCTGAAGCCGTAAATAATGCACTAATTGAACATAAAGTAAACTTGACTTCATTGACCGTGAGCATGGAAGTAAAAAGAAAAAAAAATTAGAAAAGTGTAACAAGTCTACGGATGAAAAACGCCATGATTCATTACTCATTACTGTTCCGTATGACAAATTATCTAACACGATTTTTTGTTTATAAAAGTTTTAATGGGTCATATTCTGGAATTATTGCAATAAATGCAATCGTATTATTATTATTATTATTATTATTATTATTATTATTATTATTATTATTATTATTATTATTATTATTATTATAAAAACAATGAAGGACGATAGGTTAGTGAATAAAAAAACATATAATTTAGGAAGCTAGCTTTCACAGAACAGGCAGACCATGGTAAAAAAATAAAGAAAATGGAGAAAAATATCACCTGGTCTCCACTGAACACAGGCATCTGCACATGATGATGATAAGCAACTTTGTAGCTATGCCACAAAATTCAGTAATAGTGTTATTTTATATTTTTACTTTTTAGAGGAAGGTAACAAGAGTAGAGCTTAGAGACTTCTCGTTCTCAACAGGTTTCTGTAAGTTGGGGTGAGGTTGCTAGACCATTGCCTTTTTTTCTAGCCCTCATCTGACGCTGGTACTAATTCACACCTGGTTTGACTGGTGAGTGGTAGGCCAGGGCCAAACCATAGGCGTTGCTAATGCCAGTCAGGTGCTCTCCCATTCACCATTCAGCTACAGCCCTATATATATATATATATATATATATATATATATATATATATATATATATATATATATACATATAATTTATATATCTATCTATCTATATATAATATAGATATGTATATATACATACATATATTTACACGAGT
>NC_089752.1:105947600-106012600 GCF_040412425.1 Macrobrachium rosenbergii
CTCTCTCTCTCTCTCTCTCTCTCTCTCTCTCTCTCTCTCTCTCTCTCTCTCTCTCATGAATCTTGGCTTCCAATCAACCATACATAGTAAATACCTCAGCATCAGCAGGGGTGGTTCATGTAGAACCGTACGGCAGATTAAATTTTTACATATCTTTTCTGATTTTGTACGGGTTAATGTGTTTTCAGGTTCATGTATACTTTCAAAAAAGTATATTGCTAAGCATCCACGCCTAAAGATCATATCTTACGTACTTCATACAGAAAGAATGTCGAACGCATTCTCTTGTTTTGGTGAGAGAGTAAACCTAACGGTGTTCTCTGAAGCAAATAAGAGGTTTTGTGATTTCTACATTTCCCTAAAACGAAGGACGCTTGTATGCTTTATTTTAACTTATATTATTCAATCCCTCCAGAGCCGCTAAACTGCAGATTACTGTCAATTCGTCATATGAAGCTTGGTATTACTATAAATACTTCGAGCGAATTTATGAACTCGAGTGTCAGCGTCATGATTTTATCATCTACAATATGGAACTTTCGTTTCTTCCTTCTGTGTTTCCCACTCCGTAATACAGTCTCTGGTCAAAAGGAACCTTTTTATTATTATTGTTCACCAAACAAGGGATGACCTCGTCACCCAAGATGGAGAGATCACTTATTCCAACTCTTTCTCCTATGTAGTATCGGAAAGATATTTGGGCAGCAGTGTCCTCGGCGACTGCATTATTGAAACACGAGTAAAAAATATATTTTTACTTGCCTTAGCGAATGTCTGAACAGGCATGTGTATCTTCACTTTGAAAAATTAGGGAAGCTTTCCACACTGTTTTTGCGTTTCATGATTTAAGAAGTAAAATGATTGTTGTCGTATAGGAAAAACTAGTTTCGAGCATAAAAATGGAACGAATGGAAAGGCGCTCAATAGAATATGTCAATTTTATTTTTTTTTTTTAAAGCGCCTTAAGAGTCGAGTATGATATCGTTTATTTATTTAGTGGACAGAAGTCACGACCACCAAAAGCTAAAAGATAAATTTTGACATTTAGTACAGATGACGTTCAGTGCTATGAATTCGTGTGTGTCTGTGTGTGTGTGTGTGGACTACTTCTATATAAACAGACAAATAGAAAATATAGCCAACATATTATTTTCTGATGTCAGACTTTAGGCAATTCTAAATCATTCTATTGTAACCATTCATTACAGAAGGAATGCAATTTTTTACCGTTAAAACATCGGACCTGTAAATGAATGAAGATGCCTCCCATTACTCAAACTCAAACCACTTCTACGGACGAGCGTCAGAAGACTTTGCAAACTATAAAACTACAAAAGTATTTTTTTGTAAACCGTACCATCAATCCTTTTCACACTCGAAGCAACAAGAGCGTGACTACTTATTACAAATGGCTTAACCAAACGACCACACACCACCAAGCAACACAGTCCGTGCAGGGGCGGGATACCTCCTCCTTTAAAACCCATCCATTGAGGCAGAGAATATCGGAGGAAAACACAGTCATCTCCCCATATAAGTATCGGTTGAGGTCGAACCGGATACAGTGCTTCGAGTCATCGCCGTCATCTCTCTGGTTACCGTCCCTAGCCATATAGGTTCCGAGGGCAGCAGCCTCCCAGAGAGTATTATATAGTATCTCTGCCCTTTTATCTGACCATCGGGGAGATCTCAAGCACTCCACAGCCCTATTATTACCTGCCATAGTGACGAAATGGATCCAGATGGCAAACGCCTTTTCTTATAGGAGCCGAAGGGGCGAGGTTTGATCTTAAATGTCTTACATACTTTTTTTTTTTTGTCTGCGTGCGAGCGAAAGGATGAAAAAAAGGAGGGGGAAGGAGGTAGGGGGGAAAAGGGGGAGGGGTGGTTTCTGGAGAGATAAGGCAATTGAAATCCACAAGACGCTTACTTGAAATGAATATAGAATTTAGACCAAAGGTCAAGTACTGGGACCTATGAGGTCATTCACCGCTGAAACGGAAATTGACAGCAAAAGGTTTGAAATGTGCGACAGGAGGAAAACTTCGCTGCTGCACTATGAATCAATTGTTAGTAGAGGGTGGAAAGTAAGACGGAAGAAAGAGAATATAAAAGGAGGTACAGTAAAAGGAACAACAGTGTTTGTAACTAGGGGCCGAAAGCACGCTGCAAAGAACCTTAAGTTATGCCTACAGTGCACCGCATGAGGTGCACTGACGACACTAGCCCCCCTACGGGACAAGATGCTTACTTCTGTGCGATCAGATACCTGAAGGGTTCCGATTCCAACAACTGATCAGTTAAGGCAAAATCATTGGCAGGTCTACCTTAACCGGAAAACATTTTATTGACAGAGAGCTTCATACAGTTTCCCTAACGTGCCCCAGATGAACAATTGCTAATAACGACTAAGAATGCTACCCGTTTCAAACATCGTTTCCAAGGAAAGAAAATTCATGTCCGGACGATGGTTGGTCTGTGGTTGATGTTTCATTAACTCCAACAAAAAGAAAATCGCAAAATCGTGATCTATGGATTCCATAGATAAGAGCTGCATTATGAGAGTGCCTCTAACAGAAGATTGCTTTTTCTTAACTTACAAATCAGCAACTTTTATTAATTTCGCCAAAACAAAACCACATCAATAAAAACGAAAAATCGTTAGTAAATGACAAGATTTTCGCTGAAATTACCAGAGTATGAGGTTTACATGTTTTTTTTATTTGTTTTTCAACGGAAAACAAATAATAGTTCTTTGGCACGCGCTATCCACGTTAATTGTAAATCTATTGCAGCGCTCAGTCTGATTGACTTCTACCGGTCCATTATCAGGTTAAAAAAAGCATAATCAGTTAGCACGTTAATATTTACGCCTCCCGAAATAATGAAAAACTAACTTGCCGATTATTCTCCAAACATTAGTTGCTTCGCGTCGTAGTTTTCAATCAGCGCTTTGTATACTTATGAATCTTCTGTCAGGAAACGCTAATGTAGTCATTTAATGAAAAAATACTCATAGTAGCATGAGTCTTAAAATGGAAATGCAAATCCACAGTTATGTATATGTACATATATTTAAAGATAAATCAATATAGATAGCCTTCGGGAACTTGTTCGGCTGCCCTTTTCAATTGAAAAAGGGAACCGAACAAGTTCCCTAAGCTATCTATATTGATTGATCTTTAAATATACGTACAATTACATACCTGTGGATTTGCTTCTCCAATGTAGTCATTAATATTCGAGTCTAGTGAAATTTAGCAAGTGAACTCTTGGCTATTAAGTGTCTTTATCTGCACAGTCTTGTACCTATGCACTTCCCTTCAAACCATGTGACAAGAGAACTTCCCTGAGAGCTTCTAGAAACTTACCGTCAAAATGTTGACTAAGAAGCCAGCATTCTTTTCGAGTCACTTTAGAACGAGAGTGGACGACTTCAGATAAGCCACCGTTAGCGGTTGCTCCGTGGAAAATTTAACGGTAAGAGCTAACAGACTGAAAAAATAAAAGATACCATTTCGAAGCTTCTTTTCCTTTAATTCTTCAGCTAAAAACACTTGTGGACAGAGTAAACAGACTATAAACCCAAGAGGGCCCCAGAGAGAGACAAACAGGAATTCAGGGAACGTCAGCAGAAAGCAGGAATGAATTTGCTCCTCACAAGATTCCACAACTGCACCAGGTAAACTATTCCACATTTTAGCGGTAGCCAAAATAAGGAGGTCTGTCAATTTGGGTAAGTGCCCTCAGCAGTGTATTTCTAAAGGAGGTCTGTCACTTGGGTACGTGTCCTCAGCAGTGTTTTCCGTTGCACAGCCTGATTTGTAATCGGCGTCTTTTTTTTTTTTTTTAAGGGAATGTCAATGATCCCAGCAACCCTAAGAAGTAGATAGAAAAGAAGGAGTATAGATTACACCTAAAGAAGAAAGGCCCTTTCATGTGAAAAAGGGGAAGATTATAGGAGTCGAGGAAGACGGGAACTACAAGGAAATAAGGAGGTTCACGTATGAATTGGCTCTGACGCGAGGTTTAACTGATATACAGTCTACGACGTCGAATGGAAAAACAATGAAAAAAATTAAGAAATAATAAAAAAAAAAACGGCAATACAGTGGCCTAGAGGCAAAAGGATAAAGAAAGAACGATAATCAAGTAAAAATGTAATCTATTAATAATCAAAGTAAATATTCTGGTAATCAATACACCTAGCTGTTTGTTAAAATACGAGGTATCACCTTAACAAGATTTCAACAAAATGTTACTTTTTTCAGGTCATGAGGCAATAAAGGTAGAATTCACTGTTCCTCTTTATTTACCCGTCTAGTCATATTGTCAGTAAATCTTTTCCTTGCCGTGACAAAAAAAAAAAAAAAAATTAATTCGAATGCATGTCATTCGATACAGAATTACTCATGATTTACAACGGGCCGAGTACACTACTCGACAAATGTAAGTTATGGACTCCATGATGCTGAGTTATTCATGAATCAATACCTCAAACTGCAAATGCTTCAGCATCAATAATACACTGTTTGCCAAATGGATATTAAGAAATGTTGGCTTAAAATACCTTACATTTGTTATGAGTACTAAGTCTAATAACTTGCAGTTGCATTAAATATCCAAGAGAATTGCAAGACTATAAAGAAAACGGAGTAACCACTTGGCTGAGCAAGTGCCTGGGATATGTGTTTTACGCATTCCTTTGGAACAAAGAAATTTTTACCCTTGATCTATGAACCACAAAGCAGGGTGTTTTTAAGAAGGTGAGCTCTCTCTCTCTCTCTCTCTCTCTCTCTCTCTCTCTCTCTCTCTCTCTCTCCTCTCTCTCTCTCCTGTTTGGGGTTTTATCTATGTGGCAATAAAGGCTCGGAAATTAAGGCCGACACTCGAGTGTGAATATGGATCTTGAACTCAAGAAGCTATAGTATATTTTGTGGCATCATAAAACATTTAAAAAATGCGCCATAGTTTCTCCAGCGCCATCGAGTTTTCTGTATAGCGTATAATACCGTATGAAACTCTAAACCACTGCCCATGAAACTCTCAGCCGCGGACAATGAAACTTTCAGCCTGTGTTGGTGGCACCTATAGCGGTGCCGGACGCACGATCACGGCTAACTTTAACATTAAATAGAATAAAAACTACTGAGGTTAGAGGGCTGCAATTTGGGTGGATGACCAACATACCAATTCGCAGCCCTCTAGCCTCAGAAAAAGTGCGGAGGGACAGACAAATAGCTCTCTCAAAAGTTTTCTTTCACAGAAAACTAAAAGGAGGTATCTATGATCACATACGGAAATGGTAAGACATAAGAAAAGCGAAGAGAAACGTGTTCTTTACGGCGAAAGCAAAAGCAGTTAAGCCACTTTTTATTTCCCCCAAACGAAAGTACTGAACACTGGCAACTGCTTTCACCGTCTTATTAACTTATGACATCTGTCGCTCCTTGTCATGGACTTGATGATGATGTCTCATTTGCATCGTGACTTTGATGAGGTCTTTGTGGGTTTCGTTACGTTAACTTCTCCAAAATTTTCTTGTTGTCAAACAGCTCCTTCAATTTATGGGTCTGACTACCCTTTGATCGCAATATCTTTCTTTTAACCTTATAAACAATGGAGTTAGGCCAAGTTTCAGGCTCGGAGAGACAAAAACATACAAATTTATTGTCCACTCTTATGACGTAATGACGTACTTACTTTTCTCTGTTTAATATTTCGAAAAGTTTTATTATAAATGGGCATCGTTCGTTTGGTTATCTCAGGGATGTACGATTTTTTTTATATATTAGAAATACAGCTGCGACTTGCCTACTATAGCTTTGAAATCTATAAGACTGGACTCTAGAGCTCCGAAAGCTATCGAAAGAAGCAAATCCTTCATTACTTCAGCCACATAATTCTTTTTCTCTTAATGTAAAAAAAAAAAAAAAATACTTTCCAAAAAGAACGTAACCAAACACAAATATCTGAAATTTGATTATTATTAATCTATCAATTTCCCGAACTATTCTCGCTGACAATAATTATTGTTAATTTATCTCTTTTGCGATCATTCATGGTAATGAAGACGAGTCACTGCAGATTCATACTTATATATTCGCATTGTCGACAATACGTGTTTATGCAAAATATATATATATGTGTATATATATATATATATATATATATATATATATATATATATATATATATATATATATATATATATATATATATATATATATATATATATATATATATATATATATATATATATATATATATATATATATATATATGAAAGGTCTTAATGTATATTGTGAGGGATAATATACTTGATTATCAGCAAACAGATCTACATTAAATTTCCATAATGCAACACACAAAAGGTATTGAATAATTATAAAGAAACGTATGTAGGTAAGGTGGCAAGGCCTTTAAAACTATGATTTACACCAAAATAGCATTGGCAAATCTTTACTCGTAATACAAAACCTGTGTCAAAATTGGATGTTATCCATCGACTTTCTGTTGTAAAGATGGCAGTGAAATAAAGACCATTTCTCCATAATAAAGTTACCCATTTCAACTAAACTGCAAAGCAAGAGATGGGAAAAGTTATTTTCTATAGAAGTATTTGAGGCTCCTTTTTCAAAATCATTTAATGAAACCAAAAGTTAGCAAACTGTGTATACACACACTCACACACACATATATATCACATATATATTTGTGTGTACAGACATGTACACATACAAACATATATATACGTATATAACATATATACTATATATATACATATATATATATATATATATATATATATATATATATATATATATATATATATATATATATATATATATATATAGATGGAGAAAGTTGTTATATATATATATATATATATATATTTATATATATAGATGGAGAAAGTTGACTATAGCATATATACTATATATATATAGTGACATTAATAATAAGGTAGAAATAGAAGGAGATATATATATATATTATATATATATATATATGGGTGTGTGTGGATGTGTGTCACTTTTGATCTGATTAAATCCATAAAAATCCATAATGTTGGAGCTAACAATAAAGACTGGCACGGTACTTTCGTGGTCAGTTCGATGTTTACTTGTCGTTCTCTCCCTCCAAAACATATTATCATAAGAATCCGAATCAGAAGTGGCTGAAGCATAGATCCAGAAAACATAGAGAAGATAGGAGACAGATCTATGAAACGAGCTGATTTCCTGAACGATTTTAAGGTGTCTTTGATTTGCGGCTGGGTTTAATCATCGCATGCAAATTCAACTACAACCAACGCGGTTAACATTTCGGTAACTAAGTAAACAACTGAGCTTTTTCCAGACTCAAAACTTTGACCCAGAGAGAGAGAGAGAGAGAGAGAGAGAGAGAGAGAGAGAGAGAGAGAGAGAGAGAGAGAGAGAGAGAGAGACAGTAAACTTTTCTCTTCACAGGGAACGAACGTATTTATCTTTATTTTGCAAAAGTTGGACAAAAGGACAAAATAATGATTAGTCATCGTCCGTTTATACTTGACTGCAGAAGTCAAAAAGGAGCGCTTTCAAACCTAACAATACTGGGTACATAAGAGGATATATTACTATCCGTTCAATTCTAATAAATCATACCCCACATTTACTCCGCTGTCGCCTATATTCATTTTGTCCCAAATCCACCATGGATAAATGCTATAGTCTTTCTTTTTCTTTTTCTAAGACTCACATGTTTTTTATTCGAATACAGGTTAAAGATTACGTGATTTGTCTCAGCTACCTCCGGGATTTCCAAAACTTGCATCGAACCATGAAGAAAAAGTATCGTATATCCTTGTCGAATACATTTGCGGAACTGATACGGAATATTTATCGCTACAGACATCTCTAATCAAACCTTTATCCAAATCTGAACAGCAGTTTGTCATCGTTCTTGACGCTGAGTTTCATCCCATGTACCGAGTTCTTTTTACCTTATGCATGGAGTTCTTTTTACATTTTTAATATGAATAAAATGATGGGTTTTGACTTAGTCGCCAGGTGGATGAAGTTTCTGAAAGGATTTTTTGTATGTGCATGCCTGCTGCGCCCATTATGCATAAGCTTTTTTGTAATTTTATAACTTCTTGGACTGAAGTTTCAATACTTTTTATTCCACAAATCCTATGTTTTACACACACACATATATATACTGTATGTATATATATATATATACTGCACACTATACCACAAACCCTATATATATATATATATATATATATATATATATATATATACTATATATATATATATATATATATATATATATATATAAAGGGAGCCTATGGCTCATATATAGCAGCTTCTGACTTCAGTAGAGGTCTGTGGCGTTCAAATCCGTACTGGTCAGAGAGGCAGACACTTTGCTATCCATGTACATCCCGGGATTATATATGTAATCAACGGATAAATTGCTTAAAAGCAAAATGGGTGTTACAGACTAAATACATACAAAACAAAGCCATTACAACACCTTCTAAAAACATAACAAATATCTCACACGTCTCGAACTACCCGCGCAACAACTTCTCGCTGCTGGGAAGAAAGGGCGTTGGGTCGGGTATGATACATGAAACATACGCTACCGGGGTCTAAGCGATGTCAGGCAGGGCAGCCGATCGAGACTATCTACCCCAAAGCCAAATCAAAAGTCCTTCAAAAGAAGGCATCGTGCTTACCCCATACAAAAATGGGAAAAAAAGCACGTTAAAAGAAGAAGAAGAAGATATACATATATATATATATATATATATATATATATATATATATATATATATATATATATATATACACATACTGTTGTTCAGTAATGGAGAAAGAAAGAGTAACTTTTCATTAACACCAAACTTCCTGATTCAGGAACGCAGCCTGCGTCTTGTTAAGACAGGTATGTAACGCGCGCAAGGCGCTATGAATGTCATTGTCAAAAGAAGCGATCTTTTATGCAAATAGCGCAGAACAACAAAGAGACCGGTTAGGCAATTAATCTCATTAGATAACAAGGTCCGCAGATAATGAGGTTGTGATTATACCCCTCAAAGATGTTGTTACTGTCCGGCTAAAGGCGCTGAACATGATTTGTCAGCAAAATGTAATGAGAGGTAATGGAAGTCACTTTTATTATGGCGAAAAATTCAGCGCTTAAAAATTTAGAATATTTCTTTTAAATTAGAAGGCTAAATGACATAAAAAAGCAGAATTCACTTTTAAAAAATCGAATGGCAAAACGACATAAAAAACCAGAAGTCACTTTAAAAAAATCGAATGGCAAAACGACATACATAATTCACAAAAAAAAAATCGGGTAACAAAATTACATAAAACAGCAGAATTTAAAAAAAATCAGATGACAAAATGACATAAAACAGCAGAATTCACAAAAAAAAAAAATCGGATGACAAAATTGTATAAAAAAAGCAGAATTCACTAAAAAAAATCGGATGACAAAATGACATAAAAAACCAGCATTCACTTAAAAAAAATCGGATGACAAAATGACATAAAAACCAGCATTCATTAAAAAATTACATAAAACAGCAGAATTAAAAAAAATCGGATAACAAAATGACATAAAAACAGCAGAATTCACACAAGAAAAATCGGATGACAAAATGACATATAAAAGCAGAACTCAAATAAATTGCTTTATAAAAACAAACGCAAATCACTATAATATGTGACATCTGCTGCGTCACTTCTGACATGATTGCGGCTAATGACAATGGTGGCTATGAACAATTGCACGTAATAACAGAACACAACAACATTTCTATCATCATAACCATGTTTTCCTCACCAAAGTAATGAAAGGTAATTTTCTATAGACAGAGCTCAGTAAGAGCGATTATTTTTTTTTTCTAAACCTAACGAGAAATATTAATCTTATTCTTTCTCGTAGGATGAGGATGTGGCCAATACAACATTCTTTCACTGAAAATTATTCACATTATCCTTTTAATGTTTATTCTGGTTATTAGGACTACCTTCAATATTCTGAATTTCTTGTAATACAGGCCAAGTTTTGAAATATACTCTCCTTCAGAAACTGTTACATTTTTTATGCAACCGTCATAGGCAGTTATTTTTCAACACTAACAATAATAACAACAACAACAACAATAATAATAATAATAATAATAATAATAATAATAATAATAATAATAATAATGTCCTTTATTTCAGATCAGGGCAATATACAGATATGGACAAAACAGAAACTATACCATACACAAAATTTAGATACACAAGATAAAAGTTATAACAATAAACAGATACACCCTAACAGTTGCTGATAACATAATAATAATAATAATAATAATAATAATAATAATAATAATAATAATAATAATATGCTATTATTTTTCAGCTATAGATCATGTGCTTTTAAAATACTTGTGCGAATACTCAGCGCCCAAGCTTTTGCCAAAATTATTATTTATAATATCAATAAAAACCAATAAACGGACGCATAGCTACAAATCAAAGAATCATCGATTGAAGGGACAATGTCCAAATTATGGTTACTTTAAGGAAAATCTACTGTACCTGTATAATTTTCAAGAGTTCATAGACGAATAATTAACACCAATGTCCCCTCTAGATTATTACCAAACTTCTGCCACTTTGGTCTGTTTAGAGTTTATCTAGTTACTCAATACGCCGTCAGCATCAATCAAGATTAATATCGATGTTTGTGAAGGGTTCAATATGACCTTCCCCCCCTCGCCCCTCCCCCCCCCTCACCATTCATTTTCCCCCTCACCATTCAAAGTTCAAAATGCGTCACGGCTTTCATAAAAACGAAAAGAAAAAAAAATGGCCCCATCGCGTTTTGACTGAGAGGTCCTCAGTACATTTTATAGGGTGAATATCTCCCTTGTAAAACTAAACTTCATTTCGAATTATGTTCAAAGCTCATGAAAAGTGAAGGAAACTTGTGTTTTTCCTGGTAGGCAAAGGCTGTACCGTAGTAACTGAAAGTGTAAATAGTATAAAAAAAAAAAAAACTGAGAATGACAAAACCATGGGGGTCTGTAGAGCCAGTAAGACCTGCTCGATACCCACGATGCGATCCGAACAGAACAGGATGGAGGAAAGTTTCCCGCCTGACGGCAGTATTCATAATACTCGAGAGTGATTACGTCAAATTTATGTACATTTTCGGCGCTCAACATCCTGTGTTACGCATTTCCCTCTCTGTAACGACCTCAACTCCTCCTCCTCCTCCTCCTCCTTCCCCTTTCCCTGCACCAAAATCCCTCCCCCACCTGGTGCAGTTTCGTTCTATCTCAACAGAACAGTATTTTGGTGAGGAGTGTTAGGACTGAACCCTGCGAACTATATTTCAAGCATTTGGAAAACTTGCAATTAGTTTTTTGTCTCGATTTGCTTACTTGGAAATCAGTGTGGCCTAGATCGAAGGTGCAATTAGTGAAATAAGGTCTCGCACATTAAAGAGTGTTTTCATTCGTTGATAAAATACCGCTTGTGTCCCAAGCGGAACTTAAGCCAGAGGAACAACGTTTGAACAAAGTTTCTCCTCACTGATACTAAGACCTGACTTTCAAGTCGAAAATGTCGAAGGCAATCTGCAGGTGAATTTTCTTTGTCCATTTTAAAAAGGAAAGGAAGTTACTTACAAGGAATTACACGGACATCATTATGCATTAAATGAATCTGCATGCGGGAAAAACACAACGCATTGGTTACATCGTGCTCAGTCATTTTGAGAAGTGTCCATATTTTTTGCATTTTCCGTGATTTTGTCTAGTGTGTGTTTCTAATTGTATGGGAGGAGTTTTGAAGATTGGTCATTAATAATGACTTCCAGGAATGAAATACAGGAGAAACAGTGGCTGCAGGGCATATACAAGGAAAATTAATCCTTTCTGGTGAAAGATAATGCTTTACTGCCTGCAGAATAGTTATTTTCCCATAGAAGCCAAACACAAACAAACTTGCATACCCACATACACACACATTATATATATATATATATATATATATATATATATATATATATATATATATATATATATATATATATATATATAATAATATATATATATATATATATATATAATAATATAAGTCCGAGTACATGTAAGTACAAACACAAGAACCGAACAAACAATGATATTCCATAAGTATTAAATCAGGTTTCTTTTTATCTTTAAACAAACTGAAAAGTGAAAAAATCTTCTCTTCCTTAAGCTTAAAACTAGTTTGCAAATAAAACATTCATTTTCATTGTTAATGAAGCGATGATTCAGTTCATCGGTAGGATTTCGGCTTCATTTTGCTCTTGTCACTTCAAGGACAAGTCATCTGATACAACAAACACGCCAAGCTGACTCTTGAATTAGCATTCGCTTAAAAAATCAATAATAAATGCGTACAGTTTGTTATCAATTGTGTGTGTGTGTGTGTATATGTATATGTATATATATATATATATATATATATATATATATATATATATATATATATATGTGTGTGTGTGTGTGTGTATACATATATATACATTTATATATATATATACGGCAGTGAATATATTACTATAACACTTTTCCTAAACGGTCTTCATTAATTATTGCTGACGTAATCTTACTTAGAGGCATATTACAAATTCATGAGTGCCAAATGTTTATATGCAAATGAGAAAGTATGCAAAGCATATATATATATATAATATATACATATAGTATATACATATATATATATATATATTGATTTGTATATAAATATACATATTTCACTAAATATATAAACTATATATACATACACACACACACACACACACACACACATATATATATATATATATATATATATATATATATATATATATATATATATATATATATATATATATATATATATATATGTACAGTATATATGTAACTTCCCTCGAGGACCTCAACAATATGGATAGTTCAAAAGAGCAGAGTTTGCATTCCAAGCTTTCAGAGGTGCGTCTCTTTCCATCTTTAAGGACCCCAATAATCATTTGGGTCCTTGAGGATGGAGGGAGATGCCCCTTTCAAAGCTTGGAAATACAGACTCTCCTCTTTTGAACCTTCCGTATAACTGAGGTCTTCTGTAGAAGTAATGATTTTAGACACAGTGAATTGGAGTTTATATATTATATAAGTATATCTGGCACTCATGTAGTTATAACATAGGATTTTTAAAAGTTTGTGTTGGAAGAGGAAGCTGTAATAAAAAATTATATATAAATATATATATATATATATATATATATATATATATATATATATATATATATATATATATATATATATATATATATATATATATATATATATATATATATATAATAGATATATATATCTGTATATATATACACAAATAGATATACATCTGTGTAGTGTGTTTCTACACGCAGTACTAATCTAGAGAGGAAAACAGCCAGCACAACTCCCTCCTCCAGCTCAAAGTTTATAAATCCCAGTTGCTCCCACCGTCAGAGGCAGAGGTCAATACTGTAAACACAAGCAAGCGCAGCTAACAGGAATATTCAGTCACAAAAGATGGCCATTTTCGCAGGCGATTCATCACGTCAGATGCAAGAGGCATAAATCCCCCGAGATTACAGAGAGGATTTTCGTAAATCATCGTCGTCTCAGTAATCTCCGTCGAAATGACGCCGACCAGAAGAATAACCTCGTCGGTAATAACACGGCGATGGAAAACTCGCCACAGGAGGTGCTGCGCAAATATAACCGCTGGCTCCATCGATCCTTCCACTGACCGCCTGTCACTCACTCACTCACTCGCTCACTCACTCTCTGTCCCTCCTTCCAGATTCGACAGAGAAAGGTAGAATTGAATCGTTCTCAGGCACAGCTAAGAATATAGTCCACCGATAGGCACCAAGTAGTGTCAGTTTCATCGTGGATTGAAAATATTTCTGGGCGATTAACAGATGTGACCTCTCGTAAGCTCTCTTGCAGTTTGCCCAGTCTTCAAATATTGGTGGAATAGTCATTTGACATAAGTAATGCATTTAGACTTATGAAGGAAATAACTTGAAGTATACTGGCTCAAAGTTGACCGAATTTTCAAAAAAGCCTTAAAGACCAAATATAACACAATGCAAACCAGGTTGCTGAAGTAGCGACCACACTTAAATTTTTAATTGTTCGTGTCTATTTTATCAGAATATTCAAAAGAACAGAATGAGACCAACGGGATTTTCAGTAATTACGGAAAATGACTGAGTGAGGGACAGAAATCTAGAACTCACCACCGTTCCATCTGAAAAGACACCTACACTAAAGGAACATCAACCCCGGAAAGCAAACGCTTAAGTGATTTCGAGAGGAAGGCGATCTCTCGCACAGGATACATATTTCCTCGGCTAATCAGACAAGAACCGCCACTTAACAAAACAAACACTGAATATCGAGCTCGATATGACATGAACTATAGCTATTAGGGCCCGCATAAGCACTCGTAAATATAAGGCTTTGTCATTAGGTCTGCCAATGAGATGATGGCTTGTGCCCCGAGAAGTCCCCGTGGGTACTCTCTTTCCCCTCCGGGACAAATTACTTCTCCTGGCCTTTTTTTGCGCCATGCCCCCGGGCGAGCTCCGCTGCCATTTGCGGACTTTTAATTTCCGGTTTAATTATCATTATCACTCAATTAAGCAAGAACTTCCGCGCAACACAGTGGCCCATGGTATACGGAGCTAATGAATTTCTCTAGTCTCCGCTATCACTCGAAATGGAACTTTGGAAAATGCAAAAAACATGATTTCCTCAAAAGAATTTTTCATGTAATTGAGGCTTCGTTGTACATTCATTTTTAATATGAAGATGATGACATAGTGCGCATTCACTTATTCTAAGAAGTAACCGTATTGGGAAATTAAACAGACTCTATCGATCACGCTATTCACTTACAGAGATCGTTGTCAGTTCAATAACTTGATTCTTCAATAACCGGGTATTGGGTATTGTCCTCTGAACTATGTTTCACCCTGTATAATCATCCAGGACGTGGGGACAGTTTTTTGAAGCGAGATATAAAATTACAGGTTTGCACAGAAACCTTGACGTCTTTATAAATAAAAAGTAGTTCGCAACACAGTTAAATCTCTCTACATCACTAGTTAAAGATATCATGATTAGTTGAGGGTGGTGGCGATATATTCCGAATGAAATATCAGCTTCAGTGTCTTCCACAATCCTTCAATTATGTTATTCGAACTAGTGAGGTTAAGTGGATCATTATTCGCTGGGGACAGCAGCAGCTGCGCTATCTCCATCATCGGTAGACTCTGGATCCTTATCGCGTTGGATCTCATCGCAAAATTGAGGTTCCTAAGTGCTCTCAATCTCTAGTTAACATCACCGACGCTCACTGTCAATGCAGTCTCGAAACCACTGAGTCTAAACCAAGGAATCCTTTTGTACCATGATCTTAAATGGCTACAGACATAAGACATTTTATTTTTATGTCCTGCAGTTCACAAGATTTTGATTTGATTTATGAATTCGGCTGTAAAGTCAAGCGCTGGGCACTTTGTCATTCAGCGCTTACGACAGCGAAAAAAGGAGTTGGAGTGGTTGGATAGCAACATGGAAGACAGGAAATGGGAACGGAGGTAAAGTAAAAAGATAAAAAGGAGGTGCAGCTAGGCGCCGAAGGGACGCTGCAAACACCCATTAGTAATGGCTACAGTGCACCACTTGAGGTTCACTGACGGCGCTACCCAGCTACAGACCAGTTCTCGAGATACTGAACTGAGAAAACAGGTTGGCAATTGTGGCCTATTAGCGCGGAAGAAGCAGTAATTTCCTAACTATCTATCTATCTATATATATATATATATATATATATATATATATATATATATATATATATATATATATATATATATATATATATATATTTATATTTGTGTGTGTGATTGCTTATGACCATTTGTTAGGTTTACGTGATATTTTTATACGTACGAATATATAAAAAGTTACATATAACCCACACATATATATATGCAATTCACTAAACCTTGAGAACTAACATATACCCAAAAGTAATTATATATGATTACGTATGGATTCGAACCTATGCTTTTATGCTTTGATACATGTGGCAGTAACATCATCCAATCAGCTCTCTTGATAACTGAATGTATAATATCACTATCGCCCATGTATCAGTCCAGATGCACTTTTCACCAATATTTCTATCTGGAAGTGAAATAAAGCGTAAAGTGAATTCGATGTCAATAGATTATTATCATAAGCGGGTATGCAAATCTATCACTTCTAGCTTGCCTTTCTTCGCGAAAAGGCGACATGAATCTCTCATCCTGTGTCTCGTCCAATTGCTATTTCGAGCATTTTTTGCTGACATATACAGAAAAATTTTCAAGTCATCACTCCTCCTATTTATTCCGGAGATGAGAAGTCCTTCCAGTCTCTCACAGTCTCCTTTCAAGGCCTTTCTTTCGAGAAGCAGGAAGAAAGAGTGTCGTCACCTCTTTCGAGGTAGAGTCCGCTCTTCTTCTTCTATCATTCCTCTTCTCCTTCCTCTTACATCGGGTCTGGATGAAATAAAACCTTCAGTAGCCTCGACGTTTTGCTTTAATAAAGAAAATATTGTTAGTCAGTCTTAAAACCTCTGTTCAAAGTAGACTGGAAATAGAGGAAGGTTGGAGTGCATTGTGAATTATGCACGAACGTAGCCCAGGCGACCTTACAATTGTTATTTATTTTATTTCATAACTGGAACACATTTTCATCTTAAAAGACAGAAATTGGATACTTGGTGCTAATCATTGAATGAGAATTTCTACTTTACTGTTACGACTGCCGAATAAAAAGCTGTCACACAACCAAAATACACAGCTAAGCAAAATAGAAGAATAAAAAAATCAATATATGAAAAATTACATTGCTATGTCGCATACACAGATGACTTTTGGTCTCGCTGATAACCTCAGAATAGTTTCGCTGTTTGTCTTGAATTGAAAAGTTTTACGCGGTTGGAGAATCTCTAAAACATCAAGTAATGTGAAAAATGCCAAGTGATTTCCCCCTTGTGCTCTGAGATACATCGGAAGCTCGCAAGGAAGAGGAAACATATGGTTTCGCAATGATAGGAACAGTAATTTCAAGTCTTTTGTATTATTATAAGCACGGGTCTGTTACGGATGAAATTTAAAGCGTATTACTCAGTCTGCATAACAATCCTTCAGACCTAAGAGATCCCGGTCTTTCGGAAAACTGAAATAAAAGTAAGATTTGTTTCGATATCACAATAGACGTAAAGTCCGTTTACTTATCCACATATGAACTGAAGATTACCTACAGATAAAAAAGATAAAAATAATCAAAGTCACTGATTATCTTGGATTTTCTTCGGTTAATGAAGCAAGCCGGGAAATGAATTCCATCGCTCCCGCCGAAAGATAAAAACGGTTTCGGTTCTGCGATTGAAGTCCTGTCGCTTATTCGGTCCTGAAATTCTTCTGACGGAGTTATTTTCCTTTTAGTTATTTTCCTTTTTCACTCCGTGTTTCTTTAGTATTCATTAACGATATTTCGTCATCAACGAAATAATAATTTTCTTCTTTTTTTTCGTCAATCGCCGTCCTGTTTTTTCCTCATAAATTAATTCTTATGGACAATACTCCGAGTCATTTTATTTGTGTTATTAGGTTTTACCTCCAATACACGAAGCCGCTCGCTGAAGAAGCAAAGAAAAGTACTACAGTGTATGATTATGTTTTCTTTGTTTGCAGACAAATCTTTCCAAATTTTAACGATAAATTCACGAAAATTATGTCTACTCTACCGGATATAGTAAGCAAATTATAAAATACCTTACTTTCCAGGATTCTGCAAAAATGAATCGGTATCTGACATAATTCTTAACGCCACGACAAATTTTTTCTTCACTTATAGATTCTTATTTTTCTATTTCCCACAAAAGAAAGCTAATGGATGAAGGTCTAAAAGTCTGTTTGGCAGAATAGAATAATAAAAATATTACCGAGTAATAATTTAATAATTCCCAACTACTGGAGTTTTCGTATCACTTTAATTTTGTGGGAAACCAAGAGTAATTTTTACGTAATAAATTCTTAGTATTTTTTCACTGCAAACACAAATATATCAATCAAAATTCCCAAAGAAAAATCTTACTATCGATATAAAATGTCTATATTAAAGTACAGCTTTCAATGAAGTACTTGACCAAGACTACGAAAATTATGACAGGGATTCTCTGATCGCGCTAAACAAAAATTCATAATTTTAGTTTTCTGTAAAAGTAAACTATTATGCCGGCTTTGTCTGTCCGTCCGCACTTTTTTCTGTCCGCACTTTTTCTGTCCGCCCTCAGATCTTAAAAACTACTGAGGCTAGAGGGCTGCAAATTGGTATGTTGATCATCCACCCTCCGATCATCAAACATACCAAATTGCAGCCCTCTAACCTCAGTAGTTTTTATTTTATTTAAGTTTAAAGTTAGCCATAATCGTGATTCTGGCAACGATGTAGGATAGGCCACCATCGGGCAGTGGTTAAAGTTCGTTGGCCGCGGTTCACACAGCATTATAGCGAGACCACCGAAAGATAGATCTATTTTCAGTGGCCTTGATTATACGCTGTAGCGGCTGCACAGAAAACTCGATTGCGCCAAAGAGACTTTGGCGCATTTTTTACTTGTTTTTTCTTTTTGTTTCGTTTGTTTTTCTGAAAATAACAAAAGAAACATCCACATGTTTACCAAAACCACAACATAAAAAAAATTAGGTGTAGCGAGCAATTTTGGACTTTGTAAATTTATCGACCGCACAAGAAAAATCAGACAGATTCTGTTTAAAATCATTAACCATCTTCAAAGTAATAAAAATTTCATTATTTAAAAACAGGAATAAAAATATATGTAAGCTATCAATCTTTATAAAAATTTATTATAAGGAATAAAGGAATAGTTTTACTGCTTTAATGAAATGGTGCAAAGGTACCACTTAAAAAGAATTTATTCCAACAGTTGAACGCTACAAGAAGTTATTTATGAATATGAACGGCAAATGAAAAAGCAGCAAGCATATATCAGTACTAGATACAGCAAGAATTTACATGGTTAAAACCAATCATATTTTCCATGTCTGTAACCTCTAATAATACGTTTTAAGAGAAAACAATAAATTATTGTTTATAGTTTTACCAAAACCAGGTGCGCAAACAGATCACCTTCATAAACATTTTATACATTGAATCTATCGACTGACTTGTAAAGAAAACATTAACATCAGTCAATTTAAAATTGATTAAAAACTCCAGTGTTAAAACGAAAACACATCGTGCACCTGAAAATAAGTAATTATCTCGGGGAAAATTATCTCTGTTTTTCGGCGCGCAGGACAAGGCTTCTTTGCACACATTCCTGTTCATGGACAGCGCAATTACCCTCAGCATCCAGCCTCAGCTTCGGTTACTCCATTAAGGAATGTGTCGAAGGAGAGGAAGAAAAATGAGGAAAAATGGCAACTTTGAGGTCCAAGGACCAGCTGGCCGGCCGGTAAGGTCAGCTGGGCAAAAATGCGGTACTGGAGAGGAACGGCTGGGCCAAGACAGCAATTTGGTTCTTTTTTGGCCTCTGTCTGACGAATTAACCTAACAGTCTTATTACTTTACTTTTACTCGTTATTATATTTTATTATTATTATTATTATTATTATTATTATTATTATTATTATTATTATTATTCAAAACGAGTAATCATTCGCACAGAGCTTGCGTCAAGCACTCTCAACTTACAAATCAAACTTCCACAGAATAGAATGGTTATGTTTCCAGAGCAAAATGAAAATAACATACGAATAATGACAAATCAGCAAGCAGATAGAAATGTGCGCGCATAAATAGAATCATAAGTGGATGTTCCAGCATCTCCTAAACTTACGAGCATTAGCATCAATAATGTAAGGGAGGGAGGGAGGGGAGAAAGGCTGTCTTGAGTATGGGCATTTGTCACTTCCTTAGAATTTGGATTCTACCGGTTTGCAAAGGTTGTTGCCTTATATATATTGCCTATATATATATATATATATATATATATATATATATATATATATATATATATATATATATATATATATATATATATAATATATATATATATATATATATATATATATATATATATATAACTGTGTGTACATATAAATATATATACAGTTTTATATAAATATATACAATAAACTTGAGAACTTTTAATAAAAGAACTTTTAAAGCAACCAAATAAGCCCACGAATGACTCCTAGCCACTGTACTCATAATATCTTGTAACTTTTAAGCAAACAGTAAATTGCTGAGCTACAAAAAAAAAAAATCCCCATATATTATGAAAATCAGCTACTTCCATGAATTTGGAATTAGTTTTTTAGCCGCAAGCACAAAAGGCACTAATGGAAGTTCCCTGATAACACAGAACTTGTGAAAGATGGATTAAGAAGGATATTTTCAGGTTATACTTGTATGTGCAATTAACGTTACTTGAAAAATGGTAAAACATCTGACGGGAAACTACTGAAGACCGAACGTGAAAATAGTTTTGCAATCATGGTATATCTATAGATCTGAAGGAAGCAAGTGTTGTTGATATTAACATCTCAGTAGCTACAACATCTTATATCTACAGGAAACTATATCTTGTATTCTGACATACGTTGATGGAAGACAAATGGAAACGGAATTTAAAATCTACGCCACAGGGCAAGCGCTGGGACCTGTGAGGTCATTCTGGTGTGAAAGGGAAACTGGAAGTGAAAAGGTTTGAAAGACATAACAGGAGGAAAACCTCGCAGTTGCACTATCAAACAACTGTTATGAAAGGGTGGAAAGTATGACGGAAAAAAAGAGAAATTGAACGGAGGTACAGTAAAAGGAATAAAAAGGGTTGCAGCTAGGGGCCAAAGGGACGCAGCGTAGAACCATAAGTAATACCTACAGTGCACAGCGTGAGGTACACTCATGGATTTTGGGGTGGTACCCATTGCAGCCAAATATTCATAATTATTAGATAGAGTGTTATCTGCGTTGAGTGCAACAGGAGATCGGCCATTCGATAATGTGTAAGTTTTAAGTCCTATACTCCAGTTTTCCAGTCAATTTAAGACAGGTTATTTTGAAACCGTTAAGCCGCTTAAGCAACACAGAAATTGATGATTATTCTCTTAAGCTACCATCCTTAAAAGATCACATCTTGATCCACCTCGAAATTAAAAAACTAATGAACTATTGTTCCTTATATAAGACCATCTTCCATCATATTGCTGGATAATGCATCATGTCATTCGGTGGGGATTAACAAACCCTCGACATTGTCTAAAATAAATAAATAAATAAATAAAAAGACGATACAGAAGACTGGTTAAAAAATAGGGGCGTACACGCATAATAATTGACAGACTTGCAAGTCGACGTGGACACCAAGTGGTCAGGCTACCTCCACATCACTACCAAGAACACAAAGCATTTGCTCTTGAAAACACGAAGAATCACTCATTCTCAGAGATGAAACTACGCTCATGCCAAGAGAGGATATTGATACAACAAACTGCGAAAGAAAATGATAAACTTTCCCTTAATTAAGTAAAGGGAAAAGGGGACAAAATAAGGATTCATCCCTGATGATACCAGCATTTTTATATTTAAAATAGGCTTTCTATTAAATTCTTCGAACTGTAAATCACAGTATACGTATTATTTATGTGCAGGTACTGTCTCTTCCTGTAACACCTGATGCACTATCTCTTGAATAAAAGTCCCGTGTGTTCTTTCTCCGCCTTGTTGGTAATGCCTGGGTAAGGACTGTACTTGCTTGATCAAATATTTTCCCACGAATTCTCAATCAACATACATACTGTGTTCATCGCCACTGTCTATATATATATATATATATATATATATATATATATATATATATATATATATATATATATATATATATATATATATATATATATATTATATATGTATATACGTAAAAATATATATATATATTGTATATATATATATATATATATATATATATGTATGTATATTTACATATACATATCAAACATTACCACAGGTGAAAAAATGAAAGACAGAGTGTAGGTCGTAATCGGTTTCGACTTTATTTCCTTCGCCAGTGGCTTGAAAACCAGGTCAGGACCTACACTTGTTTCTTGTGGTGATGTATGATAAACGGATCCCGTGTTAGATGTAGTTATAATCTCACACACACACACACACACACACACACACACACACACACACATATATATATATATATATATATATATATATATATATATATATATATATATATATATATATATATATATATATATATAATATATTATACACAAACATATATATGCATGTATGTATATATACTAATCTACCAAAAACTGTCTCCTCCTCTATGTTCCTGGTAAATAAACATGTATGAATGCTCGATGAAAGGTATTTAATAACGTTTACTAAATCCCAGCATCACTAAACACCGTCTCACATTTCTAAAAATCTCGAGACACCGTGTTCTTCAGGGTTAGTTTCATCTACAAGTAGTTGCTTATTTATGAGTCCCTTTCCTACATATATATATTTTAACATGCAATGCACGCTCCTTTTACTGTGGGCAAGATAAAATAAAAGGTGCTCTCTCACTAAGAACATCACGTACATAAGACGGGAAAGACCATTATCACGGAGGTCCAAAAACTCAGTCAACGTGAAGAATATATTTTTCGTATTAAAAGTAAATGAATTTCATTTGTATTTAATGCGCAAATTTACACAAGTCGCAAGTTACTGTAGACAGAATCATATCCAAGCGTTCAGCAATAATGCCAATTTAATATGTATATCTAGTGCTTCTTCCCCTATAGTTAATGTGTAATCACCCAAGTAGTGAAAAGTACAAGCTGATGCCATCTATTGGACCTTAAGAGAAACATATCCAACCGGCTTCCTTAATTTTGTACTTCATACCAAAAAGGCCGTGAGCAATTTTCGATAATTTTTTATCCTTACCTATTTCTAGTCTCAATTAAAATGTCAATTATATTTTTATATACTGGTGTCAGTATCATAAAATGAGGAAACACCTTAATCTAACGTACAGTATTTTGCATTTAAAATCGATGGTAGTTATTGAAAAAAAAACTGGGTTTAAGCATAACGAAGGAATGGTAATAAGAAATAGTACAAACAGATGACGTAACAAAGAACGTTTGTATAAAAAAGCACAAAATAAATAACTAATAGCATTAAAAATAAAAGGAGCACCTAACTGAAATATTACAGGTCTAATAGTTTTCACACTTTCCTCAGTGCTCCCTAATACGTAGAGTTTTGTATGATTTTAAATAGCTACACAAAAGGAAAAATAAACATCCTTTATGAGCGTCTGCTACTACACGTGCACAGTAACACACATAAACAATATGAAAACAAGAAGTTAGAAGGTTAAACACGGGTTTATAGGTTCAGCGTAAGAACAAATTTGAGTATTATCAAAGTAAAAGGTCTTCTCTTGACAGGGGTGGGATTTAAAGAACGGGGAAGACACGGCAACAACGCAGTGACACAGAAAAACGGCCATAGTCTCTTCCTAAATTCGTCGGACTGTGGCAGCAAATTCAGCTAATAAAGTTCTCTGCAGAACTGCATCAAGGTTTAAGGGCTGCTGAAGAGCAAGAGTCCGTGCCAGCACAAAGCTGACTGAATCTAGATAGATAGATAGATAGATAGACAGATAGATAGACAGATAGCTAACAACGCAGCCTTATGCAATACTCTGCCAAGTCTTGAGATCAAAGAGCGAGCATCATACGATCAGAAAGAAGAACCAACTAGATCTTACAGAAGTCACGATTCCGATCCGAGACAAAAAAAAAAAAAAAAAAAAAAGCTGAATTCAAGATCTTTCAGCGAGAGCCAAGTCACGTTTGAGATCTTTATTAGTGATAGTAAAAGTGAAACCAATTCGACATGAGTTAGAAGAATTTAAATATAAATTTTTCTACGGTCATCATGCAAAGATGTGTACTGTAAAATGTGCGCCATGAACTGCATTTCTGTAAAGTATATATTATAGAAGGTCCCATATTGTTACGGTGTCCCTAAGGATGTTGTGCAAATGGAACTTCAGGAGTTCAAGCGAAGATGCAATGCATTAATACCCTAATACAACTGCCCTTGTATTTTAATAAGTTACTTATATTTTTATTTATTCATTTATTTATTTATTTGTTAATTCATCTGTTTTTTTAATAAATTATCTCCTCCATCTGTATTTTCCATTACCTTCTGTTACTTACTTCGAATGAAGACCGTATTCTTTGGAAGCCTGAATTTCAAGTCAATGGTCCATACCAGTAAGGTTTATCTTCTGAATAATAATAATAATAATAATAATAATAATAATAATAATAATAATAATAATAATAATAATAATAATGCTCTAAAGAAATAGCTCGCTACGAAATGAGACAATTATTGTTGTTGATCTATTTGTTGTCGTGGTTGCGTTGCATTTGTGAGAATTTTTGTTGGCGTATTTTTTGTTGATGTAATATTCATAGTTGTCTTCACTGTTGTTGCTATATGCTTGTTGTTGCTACAGTTTCTTGTTATATTTTTACTGATTATAACATCTCTTGAGATTACATTATCATTTTCCGTTATGTTTAGCGTCTTCGTTACTTCTGTCATTCTGAAAGGGATGTCGATAAATTTCCATGAAACTTGACAGATCTCTCACCGTTACAGATTTCGACTCTCGTTACTGCTTAACCTTATCTCATTTTTAAAAATTCAGTAAGAATCACCCTTACTTTCATGCATAGTCTCTCTGCTAGATGGTCCATGTTTGCTGTCCAGATTTTGTCGTTCACGCACCTTCAAGGAACTGGGGCAGTATAATAACAAAAATCTCATAAAGTCTTTAATGACAAAAATGTGGAGTATAAACATTGTCATCGAGGGTCACGCTATTGTTTTGCGCCTCGTAATCGTTCTGATTTACATTTGATGACGTGTGTCAAAATTCATATTCTTTATGCAGTTGTGTGTGTGAACATTTATTAGCTGCAGGATAGGAAATGGAAGAGTATCATAAATCAAACCAGAGCACAAGAAAAGTGATGTATGTAGCAGCCCATTATTGTGTGTGAAAAACGCACCGAGCGCAAAAATAACATTAAAATAACAAATTGTTGTGAAATTCTCTCTTCATTCCAGCATTATTGCCATCTGAATGCTACCTGTGTCTTATAGAATAAAAGCGGGAAAAGAGGAGAGGCAGGTTGACGAAGTTTACAACTGGCTAATGCCTATCAAAGCTACTGCTAAAAAAATCTATTAATAATTATGCGACTACTTCCCCGCTTTTATTACTATCATCAGATCTGGAATGACTAAACAATCTAAGACACAGTGATGCAGTGATTCATAAACTCCAGCTAACGGCTAATTTTTACGATACTTTCTCCTGTCAAGTATGAAATAAAATCAATTTGTAGATTCAAAGTCGTTTAACTTAGTAGGCATGGGAGATAAAAAGAAATTGTACTCATGCTTTGGTGCTCTGTAACGAGGTACATTTTCATGATAAGAGAGAACTGAAGACCAAATTCAGGGTCCTTGGACACTATTGGCAAAAATTATGACACTGACTGCCAAGCAAGAGATGGTCAGGGATCTGCCGGTATTATTATTATTATTATTATTATTATTATTATTATTATTATTATTATTATTATTATTATTATTATTATTATTATTATTATTCAGAAGATGAAATCTATTCATATGGAACAAGCCCACAGAGGACACTGACTTGAAATTCAAGCTTCCAAAGAATATGGTGTTCGTTAGGAAGAAGTAAGACGAGGTAAATGGAAATACAGAAACGAGGGATCTCACTTATTAAAAAAAAAATTAATTAATAAATTAATAAATAATATATTAATATATAGATAAAAATGCATTAAAATGCAAAGAGAATAGTATTACGGTCGTAATCCAATGCATCTTTGCTTGAACTTCTGAAGTTCCAATTTCACGACATCCTCTGGGAGGCTGCTCCACAGCCCAACGGTGTGATGAATAAAGGACCAATCTGAAACCTATAACCGTTGATGGCATCTTATTATAACGGTTCCCTAACAACGTCTGTGTACTTTGGAGCTACTGACACAACGTCTGGTTGCGGGATATAAGTTAGGGAAATGCACTGATCGAACCAAAATTGACAATCGCTGCGAAATTCAAAGTCACCTTGTAACGGATAAGAAAATAAAATGAAGAATACGAGAATATATTCTTTGAGAAATACAATTATCGCATTTCAGTACTCAAATGCTGACTCTAGGCAATTGCAGAAATAACAAGGCAGATTTAGTATGCAAACTCTAAAATCTACCAATGAGACCAGTCATTTTACATTATTGACTGCTTTAATGTCCAGCCAAAGACTGTATCTTTTATACAACGTTCCGTTATATTCTCAAATACATCGCTTGGTACGATAAATGTTTTCTAAAACTTCTGAGACATTTTCAAAAAACGTATGTCAATAAAATGTGGTTTTCATTGTTGGCGGCTCGAAACTGACAACAAATGAATGTCATTCAGTCTACATGAAAGCTGATTCGCTGATTACCTGAACGCCGGAACTGGATCATTCCTTCCAGGGCTCCGAAGCGTGTTATCCATTGACAGCAGTTCGCTGCAGAAATCAACACAATGTCAGCTTTCTTTGAGCCAACTGACGACCGGAACTGTCATTCTTCAATATCAGATCACACTCATTTTCCCCCTCGTTTAGGGTAGTATGCAAATGCAAAGTTCAATAAATGTCTCTTTCGCTGTGAGATAACCACGGTAGAATGCTAAGGAAATGTTCCTTCGGCTTTCAGCACAAAGTCATTACATTCAGTTGAAACATTTATCTATTCCTAAACAGCCGTTTATTGCAGAGCACTGATTGGTTCAAGAACAAATAGGAATGTTCTAATAAAAACAATATTTCACCTTAGACTAACTGAATGTTTTCTTTGCAAAACTATGAATAGCAAAAGGACCCTCAAATTTGTGTGCAGTTAGAAGGAACAAATGATATCTGATAGCACATGTACAAAAGACTAGAAAATAATAGGAAAAAAAATCCAAAAGCATTTTATAAGGAAAGATAGGACAGAAAACTATAATCGTGAAAAACTTTCAGTGTCTCCGAAAAGGGAAAAGTATGAAAGGTATGAGAGAAGCTCAAGAGATAATAAAAATATAAAGATCCAGAATTACCTGGTCAGATTACAAGAGCCATAGTCATACTTTTCAATATTTCAAGACAAGAGCCATTCTTACCGTATTCCAGATATTCAGTTCAATATTTCATACATCTGACACTTCATCCAACTGTCACCAGATGACTGAATCAAGTGATGCAACTCAATATTAATTAAATAAATGAGACAGGTTCACCTGACGCGAATGTCTGAAAATGGACAGCAACCTGTAAGTCAGTGCTACGGGAATATTTTTCATTTTCCTGATATGCTATAAATTGAGAGTTTTATGTAATTTATTATGCATGCATTAACTCCCGTTAGCTATGGCTTAATCTCTCATTCTCGTGATATTCTTTTCAAGTTGGATGCAAGTACAGCAAAATCATAAAAAGTTAAAACAAATGTTAGTCTCTCACATCGGGGTAATTTCTGAATTCCGGAAAACACAAAAGAAAGTCTGGAATTTCAGAATTCAAAATGGAAGCAACGACATTGATTAGAAGGAAGACTTTATTTCAATTCCGAAACAGAGAAAAACGGAGACAGATCTTTAGGATATACTATGCTGGATAAGCTCCAAATGCACTGCAAAACGGTCTGTACCGAGAAACAATTTAGGAACTGGCTTTGAGACCAGTCCAGGACAGTTATTCAATCCCTGTGTTACCCATTACAGCTAAATGACAAAACATCTAGAAAGATTTCGAGTTACTAGCAATTATCAAGGAAAATTTCGAAGGCCCGTTTATAAATAATAATCAAAACACACACATATATACACAAATATATATATATATATACATATATACATATATATACATATACATATATATACACACATTTAAATATACATATATATATTATATATATATATATATATATATATATATATTTAAATATATATATATATATATATATATGATAATATATATATGCATTATTCCTTTATTCCTTTTAAGTCATGAAAATCACTCACTAAATTCTCCTTATTCTTGGGAAGTAAAATTTAAACGTAGTAATGTGAATTCTAAACACTGTAATTTTGCTGATTCTCCTCATCCTTTCAAACCAATTCATCTTAATTTTACTCTTAGAGGGAAGTAAATCTCTCTCTCTCTCTCTCTCTCTCTCTCTCTCTCTCTCTCTCTCTCTCTCTCTCTCTCTCTCTCTCTCCAAAAATGCTTTCATCATCTACCGAAACGTAAATGACTGCACCTTGTTAGATGTATTGCCTCGGAACCAAGAAAGACCATTGCATTAGTATTATTGACAGAGCTGGAATCCTTCCTCCGGTGAGCTTTGCGTTCTCACCGTAAATCCCAAATGAAAAGTTGATTAGCCTCAAATGAAAAATGAAGTAGCGGTGACCCTAATGAATAATGGCTATTGATAAGGAAAATTATCTGGGAAACCATTGAATAATTCATTGCTTTAATCCTCTTTACTGCGCAGATCGGGTGAATGTGACCCGAGGAGGATTTACTTTTTCATTAGAAGTTTACGAAACTCGATGGTTAAAATCAATGGAGTCCATTCTGTCGTATTTTATGACTTGTAAGTATAAAAATGATACCAAGACTACTAAAGAAAATATATATATGATGTGGGTTATACAACAGAGATTTGAGAGAGGTTATCCGCCGCAGATATAACTGACTGATTTGGAATCACCTGGTGTCACAACTACCAGAATGCACCGTGAAAATAGTCTGGAAGGTCATATTCTAATCGCATGCGCCTCTCATCGTAGGGAGCATTTATTGATCGAAATGCACCCTTTGTAAAGTTAGGCTCTTCCTTCAACTGAATTCCATAAAGATAAAATATTAATCTTGAAATGTTTTTTTATTTTAGATCTCGCGTCAAAAACATTTTATCGGTCTGTCGGTATCAGGGATGCTAGTTCCCCCTGAAAATGAACTTAATTCATGGCAAGTGTCTTCTCAGAAATGTTTTCTTGCCGATCTTTTGATCTGCCCTTTCTAAATATGATTGCAGTTTTTTGTAATCACAGAGAAAAAAAATCACTTACAATGACTTTTCGCTCTAATGTTAGAATATCTGAAATGGAAAGAAATTCGATTCTTTATATTATTCTTATTGTTGTGTTTTCAGGAATCGACACAGCATATATAACTGATGGATACAACAGATAATACCAATAAAATTAACCCACCCAGGTTACACAAAAAATCTGCCGTTTATATACAAATCATATAATAATTCGCGTACATTCGCAACATTAAATAGCAGCTGGTTCTCAATAATATTTAGTTACTTGCGACTATGAGAAATATAATAAATTGCTCAGCATAGATTTACTACTTTGGAATATTTACACTTTACATCTCTTTCTTATTCAGTTATTTCCCACAAATGTTATGCGACTGTGATACACATCAGAAACTTTGAACTAATAATTAAAATTGAAATTATAAGGAAAATTGTTAATTATCAACAGACTCTACATGAATAAATAATTAAATAACACGATAAATGACAAAGACTGCTTCACATGTGGAAAAATGCACCAGCAGTAGCAGACAAGTAGTATTTAATTAAATAAAACTGGAAAACTTTCAGCAAGTGTAATAGAAAACTCACTCTCTCTCTCTCTCTCTCTCTCTCTCTCTCTCTCTCTCTCTCTCTCTCTCTAAAATGTTTATATGTTCAAGAGGACTCAACATGTTTTTAATTAAAAACTGGAAAATTTTCTGAAAATTTGATAGAAACAGCATAACTCAAGATTACTTCAGTAGTATTTAATTAAAAACTGGAAAATTTTCTGAAAATTTGATAGAAATCTCTCTCTCTCTCTCTCTCTCTCTCTCTCTCTCTCTCTCTCTCTCTCTCTCTCTCTCTCTCTCAAATGAGTTCAAGATTACTTCAGCAGCAGCACAACATGTAGTATTTAATTAAAAAACTGGAAAATTTTCTGAAAATTTGATAGAAAACTCTCTCTCTCTCTCTCTCTCTCTCTCTCTCTCTCTCTCTCTCTCTCTCTCTCTCTCTCTCTCTCAAATGAGCTCAAGATTACTTCAGCAGCAGCATAACATGTAGTATTTAATTAAAAAACTGGAAAATTTTCTGAAAATTTGATAGAAAACTCTCTCTCTCTCTCTCTCTCTCTCTCTCTCTCTCTCTCTCTCTCTCTCTCTCAAATGAGTTCAAGATTACTCAGCAGCATCATGTAGTATTTAATTAAAAACTGGAATGAGTTCAAATGATTACTTCAGCAGCAGCATAACATGTAGTATTTAATTAAAAACTGGAAAATTTTCTGAAAATTTGATAGAAAACTCTCTCTCTCTCTCTCTCTCTCTCTCTCTCTCTCTCTCTCTCTCTCTCTCTCTCTCTCTCTCTCTCTCAAGATTACTTCAGCAGCATGTAGTATTTAATTAAAAACTGGAAAATTTTCTGAAAATTTGATAGAAAACTCTCTCTCAAAATGAGTTCAAGATTACTTCAGCAGCAGCATAACATATAGTATTTAATTAAAAACTGGAAATTTTTCTGAATATTTGATAGAAAACTCTCTCTCTCTCTCTCTCTCTCTCTCTCTCTCTCTCTCTCTCTCTCTCTCTCTCTCTCTCTCTCTCAAATGAGTTCAAGATTACTTCAGCAACAGCATAACATGTAGTTTTTAATTAAATAAAACTGGAAAATTTTCTGAAAATGTGTACGGAAACTCTCTCTCTCTCTCTCTCTCTCTCTCTCTCTCAATGTTTATGAGTTCAAGATGACTTCAGCAACAATATAACATGTAATATTTAATTAAATAAAACCGGAAGATTTTCTGAAAATGTAATGGAAAACTCTCTCTCTCCTCTAAATGTGTATGGGTTCAAGATGGCTTCATAACCCTAATTTTTTTGTTTAAACTCTCCATTTCTTGTTGCCTCTGTCCTCCGTCATACATACGGCTATTATGACGGAGCGGGAGGAACTAACGATGTCCTCTTCACCGACGAACGAAATGGTCGCCGTCAGGTTGACGAGGGGAAAGCAATAATAAAGATAACATAAAGTTTCAATAAGTCTTCAGAATTCTTTCCTGTCAATTAGCGGCGATCATCATCATCATCATCATCAGCCGTTCTCGTCCAGTGTGTGTGTGTCTGCGTGTCCGTCAGCTTGCTTCCTATCCATCCCGTTTGGCTTGTTGGCAGCGTCTCTTATTAGACTGAGAAAGATTTTTTAATTATGCCTCATCGGAGTCATCCATCATACTTTTTTACGTGCAGATAATCGCGGCCATAAATCGCAAATTGTCCCCGTCCTGTCTTTCGAGCGTCGGGGTGGGCACCGAGACGCTCTCCAGCGGTCTTCCAGTCGTCTCCTGGCTGCCTCATTTCTAGAATCGCTTGACGCCTTGACGAACGCAAGCGGCAATATACGAGGGAAACGCATCAGAAATCCGTAGAACTGGATCGCTAAACATTTCCCAAGATACGTCGGATCGAGGGGACGAGCTGCGTTCCTTCGACAACTGACTGTCGCAGAAAAACGCCAAGCACCGGAAGGACTAACGAACTGGTGCTCGAAGATCGCCTTCATCGGTTCGAAAAAGTAGAGCAAATGCCCCACGGGCAAAACGAGAACAGAGCCGGGCACCTACAGCAGTCTAAAACGAAAATGCCTTTCCCAGATCGATAGTGTGGCAAAGAAACAACGACAACAAAGACACCAGAACAAATAAACCACTACTTACCCGCCTGGGGGAGGAGGAGGAGGAGGAGGAGGAGGAGGAGGAGGCGGGGGAGGAGACAGAACGAGATCTTGACGGACACGTAACTAACTGCTAATGATATAATTGGTCCATAAATCATGACTAACAAGAAACAAGCGAGAGTTTGTCAGCGTCCCGGAAGGTCTGCCTCCACAGGTAACAGCATCTACGTGTTAACACCTGTCATACTCGCTGCATACCTGTTGAAAGCCTAATTAGAAAAAGATGCCGTCACGTGTCCTATTAGTTATTCATTGGCTCAAAGACAGGAATCAAACTAGATTTGCATATCAAAACATTAGGGTTCCTATCGCACAAATACCCAAAAATGATCCCAGAGAAATAAGTCATGTTAATGAATCTTTCATTTTCCAAAAAATATTTTGGGGTATTATTCATTTGAGGTTGAGAAGATAGTCCATTTCGTACTTTCTCTCATTCCTCTAGAATTAATAAAAACAATTTAGATAAAAAACCAAAACCAAGCTTTTTTTTCCCTTTTGATTTGGTTGTTAACATATTCCCCTTATTTCTGGGGAAAGATATCGAAAAGTCAGTTGATATAAAAGCATAATAAATGCATCAACCTATACAAGGTGCCCTACAAATAATACGGTAACTGTGTGTGTGTGCATACATATATACATATAGATAGATAGATAGATAGATAGATATGTGTGTGTGTGGGTGGGTGTATGAATGTGTGTGTTTATAATATATATATATATATATATATATATATATATATATATATATATATATATATATATATATATATATATATGTATATTATATATATATATATAATATATATATATATATTTATGTATAAACAAACCTTGCAAATGTTCATTAAAACGCAGACCATTAATCATGGAGGAGAAGGCATAAACGCAACTATAAAGCTGTTGGAGAAGTATATATATATAATATAATTATAGCGCTTAACATATTTCAATAATTAAAGGTGATATAAACAAACCGAGACGCGCTAATAAAGGAGACCGGGACGGAATATTAACCTTCGGTAACCCCACATGAGACATTAAAAAGAGGCGAGTCGCAGACGACATTAATCAAAGGAAGACCAGATGACGACCAACTGGCCTTTCTTCATAAAATAATTGGAATAATAATAATAATAATAATAATAATACCGCAATTTTAATTTTCAGCTTCCGGCAATTAACAGAGATACTTAAAGTAGGAACAATTTCAATGAATGGAAAGGTGATACTCGTCGACGAGAACCGAGACGCGCTAATAAAATAATACCGGGACGGAATAATAATTAACCTTTTTCTATATTTCGTAACCCATATACAGATACACAAAAAGTAGGAACAATAAACACAAAATTTAGATACAAGAGATTAAGTTTTCTTCTTCTTAAATAATAACACCCTCGTCGTAATAATAATAATAATCGCAATACGACATATTTCGTCTTGAAATCACAAAGTAGACTGGACACAAAATTTAGATACCACACTTAAGCCTTTCTTCAAATAATAATAATAATAATAATAATAATAATAATAATAATAATAATAATAATAATAATAATAATAATAATTTTCTATATTTCGGCTCATGGCCATATACAGAGATAGACAAAGTAGGAACAATAAATACACAAAATTTAGATACAAGAGATTAAGTTTTCTTCTTCTTAAATAAAAAAAAAAAATAATAATAATAATAATAATAATAATAATAATAATAAAAAATAAATACACAAACTTAGATACAAGAGATTAAGTTTTCTTCTTAAATAATAATAATAATAATAATAATAATAATAATAATAATAATAATAATAATAATAATAATAATAACAATAATTTCCTTTACTTCGGCTCATGGCTATATACAGAGATAGACAAAGTAGAGGCAATGCAATACACAAAATTTAGATACAATAGATTAAGTTTTCTTTCTCTTCAATAATAATAATAATAATAATAATAATAATAATAATAATAATAATAATAAAAGTAGAAGCAATAATAATAAAATTTAGATAAATAGATTAAGTTTTCTTCTTCTTAAATAATAATAAAAATAATAATAATAATAATAATAATAATAATAATAATAATAATAATAATAATAATAATAATAATATTTTCTATATTGCGGCTCATGACCATATACAGAGATAGACAAAGTAGAAACAATACAATACACAAAAGAGATTGTTTTAATAATAAATGTTACATCCAAACAGTTGCTAATAATAATAATAATAATAATAATAATAATAATAATAAGTAATAATAATAATAGTAGTATAAGTAGTAGTAGTAATACCTTAGTAGTAGTAGTAGTAGTAGTAGTTGTAGTTAGTAGTAGTAGTGGATTATTAGTAGTAGTAGTAGTAGTAGTTAGTAGTAGTAGTAGTAGTAGCATTTGTGGTAGTATTAGCCATAATTGGATTATTATTATTATTATATTATTCAAAAGATGAACCCGATTGGTATGGAACAGGCCTACATGGGCCACTGACTTGAAATTCAAGCTTCCAAAGAATCTGGTGTGCATTTGAAAGCAATAAGAGAAGATGATAGGAAATACATAAATAAGACATCAGTTATTAGAAAACAAAGCTCAATCAATAAATAAACAATTAGAAAAATTTTCAATAAATCATAACAATTACACGAAGAATTGTTTTTTTCGGTAGTAATGCGTTGCATCTTTGCTTGAACCTTAGAGGTTCGAACTGCACAACATCCTCTGGGAGACTGTTCCACAGTCCAACGGTGTGAGGAATAAAGAACCTCTGGAACTAAGAAGTTTAACAGCGGGTTACGTTTACTGCATAGTGGTGCTACTGTTCAGCAAATCTGGTTACTCTCGGCAGGAAAAGGGATTAGGGAGAAAGTGTGACAGTGAAAGATCTCTATCAAAATACAACTTATGAAAAACTGACAAACGAGAGACCATCCGTCGATGATCGAAGTTACAACTGTTAATATTAGGAAACAGAAACCTGCCTCCAAGAACCACTGTCTAAAAGGGATAAATCTCTGGCAGAAGCAGACATCCACAAAGGAGAACAGTATTCTAGTAGATGGAGGACAAATGACCTAAAAAAGGTTGCTTTGATTTTAACAATGTTACATAATAATAATAATAATAATAATAATAATAATAATAATAATAATAATAATAATAATAATAATAATAATAATAATAATAATAATAATAATAATAATAATAATAATAATAATAATAATAATAAAATCGAAATAAGAAGGATGGGATATGCCAGTGGAAATTGTACCCATAATCATAGGAACACTAGGCACGATCCCAAGATCCCTGAAAAGGAATCTGGAAAAACTAAACGCCGAAGTAGCTCCAGGACTCATGCAGAGGAGTGTGCTACTAGAAACAGCGCACATAGTGAGAAAATTGATGGACTCCTAAGGAGGCAGGATGCAACCCGGAACCCCACACTATAAAAACCACCCAGTCGAATAGGATGACTGCGATAGACAAAAAAATAAATAAATAAATAAATAAATAAACAATAATGATAATAATATATTTTGGCTAAAGGCAACTGGCAGAAAACGTTCTTTTGTATCCAGCAGAAGGTTAAATACTCGTTTAAAAAGGTATTTTCAAGAACATGGATTTCGGTCAAGAGGAAAATTGAGCCCATATTATTCATACGTACAGTACATATAGCAAGAAATTCCACGATAATACGAACTTCCTGGGAAAAATTTATATTTATATTTATATGTGTATATATGTATATATATATATATATATATATATATATATATATATATATATATATATATATATATATATATATATATATATATATATATATATATATATATATATATATATATGTGTGTGTGTGTGTGTGTATATATGTATATGTGTATATACACACACACACACACACACACACACATATATATATATATATATATATATATATATATATATATATATATATATATATATATATATATATATATATATATATATATTTACAGAGCAAAGTTGTATTTCGTCGAATATTTTCATCAGACATCCAGAATGTAAAAAAATTGTCGCATAACTTCCCGAAATGTATCTAGAACGACGGACAGGAGCACCTTGTGTAAAACCTACAGAACAGCGAGAGTTGGCCCAGTCTCTGGAAAAAAAAGTAAGAGTATACACCAAGGTAACAACAGTACGGCGACGCAGTTGAAGTAGGTCAGACGACGAAGCAATCAAGGGAACGTAAAAATAAAGAAAAAAAAGCCATTTGCAACTGAAGCATGAAGGTTGTAAGACTAAACTTTTAATCAAGAAAATGCAAAAGAAGTTTTTCTTTAAGGTGCCCCGACAGCATGATGAAACTGAAGAAATACCAAATCTTGAAATAACCTGGGTATGAGAGAGAGAGAGAGAGAGAGAGAGAGAGAGAGAGAGAGAGAGAGAGAGAGAGAGAGAGAGAGAGAGAGAATCTTTCTACTTAAGTATACGAAGTTTTTGCAAAAAGTGCCCCGACGGTATGATGAACCTGAAGAAATACCAAATCTTGAAATGACTGAGGTATGAGAGAGAGAGAGAGAGAGAGAGAGAGAGAGAGAGAGAGAGAGAGAGAGAGAGAGAGAGAGAGAGAATCTCTACAAAAGAGAAGAGAGAGAGAGAGAGAGAGAGAGAGAGAGAGAGAGAGAGAGAGAGAGAGAGAGAGAGAATCTCTACCTATACAAAAGATTTTTTTCCAAGAAGTGCCCCGTCAATATGATGAAACTGAAGAAATACCAAATCTTGAAATGACTGGGGTATGATAGAGAGAGAGAGAGAGAGAGAGAGAGAGAGAGAGAGAGAGAGAGAGAGGGTCCTTCTTCTTAATTCTGCTCCCACACTAAACGTCTAATATTTTTGTTGTTTTTATGAGTCTTAAGTGTTTTTATATCGTAGTAACTTTACAAATGACTGGTCTGCTTCATTCACTCAAGTGATGACGAGATGTAACACCGGGTCATATTATTGTTTTTCTTCTCCTAATGCTCTCTCTCTCTCTCTCTCTCTCTCTCTCTCTCTCTCTCTCTCTCTCTCTCTCTCTCTCTCTCTCTCTCTCTCTCGATGTCTTTACTTATGCTTAGTCTGAACAGAAAATTCAGCCAAAGTCAATAAAAAAAAATTAGTGGGATTGCTAGTAAAGGAAGAAAAAAACTTTTTTTTGAAGAGAGAATTTGATAGAGAACAGTCAACCGAGATAAACTTCAAATGTGACACCATCAACAACTGAAGATGAAAACAAGCTTGTAAACAGAAGATCCATAAAACATTAATAAGATGCTTTGCTAAATAAACCATATGGAGAATTATGGAGAAGAGCCTTACAACATACGGGGTTGTAAAAAAAATATTCAGAAAAGTTATTACAGTGACGTAGAGTCAAATACTATTCACTTGTCACTGCAGTGTTGTAGGGATTATACTATTCAGGCGAGGTGAGGTGTCACTGTAGTGATATGGGGGATAATACTATTCAATCGAGTTGTTGTAGTGATGTAGGGGGTTAATACTAATCAGTCGAATTACTGCAGTGACGGAGGGTATAATACTATACAGTCAAGTTATTGTAGTGATGTATACTATTCAGGCGAGTGGTCACTGTAGTGATATGGGGGATAATACTATTAAGTCGGGTTACTGTAGTGATGTAGGGGATAAAACTATTCAGGCGAGTTGTCACAGTAGTGATGTAAAGGATAATACTATTCAGGCGAGTTGTCACTGCAGTGATGCAGGGGATAATAATATTCAGGCAAGCTGTCACTGTAGTGATGTAAAGGATAATACTATTCACGTGAGTTGTCACTGTAGTGATGTAGGGGATAATATTATTCAGGCAACTAAATTCTAATACTGTTATTGAGTAATGCAAAAAATCTCAACCCACCACAATATATTTAGACCAAACTGAGCGAGCAGTTACTATTAATATTATCTCATTGTCTCTATATACCAATCGCTGATAAATACTCTGATAAATCATTTATCGTCTTTTAGTCATTTTTACACTTTACTTTATGTACCTAATATTTACTCACCACTTTGTGTGTGTGTGTGAGAGAGAGAGAGAGAGAGAGAGAGAGAGAGAGAGAGAGAGAGAGAGAGAGAGAGAGAGGTACTGGGTATTTTATATCAAGAGTGAGGTCACGAGGTTTTCCATACAAGCCTTGAAACTTTGTCGGGTTTCATTTAGCTGGGTGCCTTAAAAAAAAACCATAAAAGTATAAAAACTTCCTCTTGTATATGCAGGAAATAACCACGTCTCTCAGAAGAATGATCTGATATCGGAAGGTAGGAATAAATATCTATATCCTAAGTTGAAGGTTGTGATCAAACAGCGATATACTAATTTCTTTCTTGTGTTCATCAGTTACGATAGAAAACATATCTTTGAAGTCTTTAAACACTGCTTTTTCTGTCAGCACAGCTATTGTTGCTTAATTTGTTTATCTTATATGCGAATAGTTGTAAACATACTTTCATTTTAATATGATCAGGTTTTGGTCTGAAACCATATGCCTCTGGTTGTAACCCTCATGTCTTATATGGTTTACCAAAAATCCACAAAGAAAATATTCCCTTAAGACCAGTACTATCATCCATCAACGCCAGTATTGATGGATGATAGTACTGGTCTTAAGGGAATATTTTCTTTGTGGATTTTTGGTAAACCATATAGGACACCAGGGTTACAACCAGAGGCATATTGCTTCAAACCAAAACCTGATCATGTTAAAATGAAATTATGTTTACAACTATTCGCAAATATGATAGACAAATTAAGCAACGATAGCTGTGTTGACAAAAAAGCAGTGTTTAACGACAACAAAGATCTGTTTTCTATCGTAACCGATGAATACAAGAAAGAAATTAGTATATCGTTATTTGATCACAATGACATGAAAACACTGAGGTATTTGAGTAAAAACAAGGAACCCATTTTTTCTAGACCAGATAAATGGAAAGGTGTCACCATTATGAAGAGAAGTGGATATTTGGAAAAAAAATTATGCATATCCTCAATGACCCCGCACATTCTGAAAAAAGTCAAAAGGATCCATATAAAAACAGGCTTCTTCTGAGGATAAGGTATGCCGTTTTTTGAACTATCTAAAGAGAGGGAAGCATATAACAGAAGAAGAGTATAAATGTTTATATGCCTCTGGTTGTAACCCTGGTGTCCTATATGGTTTACCAAAAATCCAAAGAAACTATTCCCTCAAGACCATATCTATATCCTTATTTTCTATAACTTTTCCAATATGTTCTGATGGAAAGACATTCCGAATATGAAACAGCCACTATAATATTCAAGGAAGTTCGGAAGTTGATGGAAATACCCATCTCAACTCCCCACCGCACCCACAACCCTCCTCCTGCAGGGACCTTTCAGTCAACAACCCACCCGACGAAGGTCTATAGAAGTTACTCCCCGAACCTTCATTCACAATGACGTGGGAAAAGGATTCTGACTGTCGAGTCCATCCAGCGTTTTTGTCCCTTTCATTAGCGCCGTGGATTATGACGCCTCCATTCTTCGAAGCTGTTGTCTCTCTCTCTCTCTCTATTTTTTTTTATTTCGACTTGATTTCTTCCAAACGCGCGGATAATTATCCACGAATGTTTATAATGTGTAGCGTCATATATTTTATAACTGTGTCAGGGTACGTGTTAGCAGCGGCAGCAGTGTGAACGAACAACGAGAACTGAGTTGGGAAAATGGAAATATATCTTTGTACTTGACCAGAGGACCGGCGAGTGGCTGCTGAGTGCTGAGAAGGTGCTAAAACGCGAGGAACTCGTGCGGCGGTGCGGCGCTAAAAGCATTTATATGGACTCAGAAACAGGTCCTCTGGCTTTGTTCCAGAGATGTCCCCCTGAAATGGCCTCGCATTAGCGTGTATGCATAATACACACGCACGACGTGTATGCGAGGAATTCCAAATTGACACCGAACTCGAGTTTAACGCTTCTTCATGAATGCTATATCTTTTTTTCGTTTTATTGAGAAATAGGACAGGGACTGTATTTCTTACGTGCAGATTACTTGAAAAAAGTTTTTTTTTTTTTTTCTTAAGAATATCACTTTAATAAGGCTAATGGTTCCATTCGATGCTGGTCTGTTATCTACGTTTTGCTTTGCTAGTCCGGGTTTCATTCAGCACTCGCAATATTTTGCATCTTTATGTTTACAGCTTTGAAAAGAAAAAGCTACGATGCAGGCTACTATAATCTTTATTTTTTATCACAGATCACGCTGATTCTACATTTACTGGGTATTGTTAACGGAATAAAGCAACCCAGTTCCAAACTCCAAACTGTAATATGAATACAGAACGCTACAATTACAAGCGATCTTGATAACGCTATCTATGGTGACGACAAAGGTTCTTTGTAGCCTTATATCTAAATCATTTTATAAATGATGATAGCTGTTTCCTGAAAGTAAAGATACAGAGTAAAAATTCAGAAATTTCTGACGCCATAGACTCCAACAATTTTCGTCAAGGCATTTTAGATAATGGAAATGACAGCAAACTATTTTAATGAACCAAAATAAACTTTTGTAAACGAGGCATTGGAAGAATGGTACTTGATATTCACAAGGCTTTCCGGAACACAAAGCAAATTGTTGTTACTTATGTTTTACAAGAAAGGGTTAATGGGCTTTGGTCAATTTTCAGTCTTTACCAGGACTATGACCGAGGAATTTGAACATAGGAACGTTTTCTCCCTCCCCCTGATGCGCTAGTAACAAGCGAGTAGTTTCCAATCAAACTCGAACTGAAAATATACCTGTAATAGTGGAAACAGTGGGGCATGAACCCCAGAACTTCAATTATTGACTAACAAATGTTATACCACACACTCAAGCAGTAATCTTCACAGAATATTAGTAATACTTTATTTATTGATACTGAATATTTTCTAGTTGTTTTGTGTTAACTCAGATACTTTGCTTAATTTCCGCAGTATTAAAAAATTTATACGATACTACCAGGAAGCTAGATATTGTTATATGTATTCATTCTATCTACAGAGATGAGGATATCATTCCACTAGCCTCAAGTCTATATACTGTTCTTTATTTACTGAGTTAATGTTACACCTTGACAATGTCAACAACACCACAGGACCTTCGTCTATTAGAAAAAGATTTTCATTGTTGTATTTTTTTTATTCCAACTTCTTCCTGGTTTTCCTGTAATCGGAAAAATATTTTTCAGCAGGGAACCATTGCGTCGTCCCAAGTACTTGAACCTACTAAGTAAGTGCTGCTCCTCGTGCAAAGTGGCCTACTTCTCAGTGTACAGACGTCCCATGGTACTTAAAACCAAAAGTCATTTATTCAGTACATATATTGTAAGTCTGTAAAACATACCTTCCTACCGGTAAATCTTCTGTTCTGAAGCTAATAAGTTTAATGTCAATGGTCCGGGGAAGCATCTATTAAACTTTAAAACAAAGAGCATCTGGATTGGGATGACTCAGCAGCAGAGTACTATGCAGGTTATCAACTTACCAGTCAAAGACAGCACATAGCTGATCAGGGCTCCCTGCTCCAGGCTGGGGGATTTGGGTAGCAATATCATCAACCTTGGTTGAGGATGATTTTGACCTAATATTGAGGCTGAACTCGGTTATTTTTCATGTTTCAGAACATTAGTTTAAGCTGCCTCAACAGGCAGTGATGGTTAGGTTGCTTCCAAGCTACAGCAAAACGTGTCAACATACATCGGCATCTCATCGCACACATATCACAAACAGGTCTAAAATAAGTCAACGACCATAAGTAGAGAGCGAACCTTTGGCCGGATGATCGAATGAAAACCTGATTAGGACTACCAATAAACTGTTGACTTATATTCAACTTGCTTGCGATGTGTGTGTGATAAGCTACTGAAGTGAGTTTATGACATATTTTACCGTAGTGTGGACGCACTCAGCAAGTAATTTGTGTGCTTACAGAAGAAAGACTTATCGTATATGATAAGTTACATCATGTTAAACATGATGTCATATTTAGTATGGTGTGGACACGTTCCTAGCGTTAAGTCTTGTACGTTGGGTGTCAGACAGTGGTAAAAACAATTACGGACATCTGATCAAATTACACCTCGATCTGTTGTGAGGAAGAACTGGACATTTCATTCACACTGTCAAACCGCTATTCGTCATGTTCATTTATCCGTAAATAACAATTACTTAATACTACTGCCCTCTCCATATGAATACTAACATTAGTAATATGAAAACAGGTATCCATGCGGACTAATGTATCGTTGCCCATAACTTTTATTCATCAAATTCGCATAGGGAAATTACCGCTTAATATGTATGTTTACTGAAAGTAGAAACTGAACAGGTAAAGACTGCAGGTAAAGCATTGGTAGGCAGGGATAAGCAGCGTTACTAATTTGTGATCACTTCAATCCAACTATGTACATAATATGGTAGCAAATTTGCAGTAAAACGATGCTACCCAGTACAATAATAAATTTCATATATATATATATATATATATATATATATATATATATATATATATATATATATATATATATATATATATACATATATATATATATATATATATATATGTGTGTGTGTATACTGTGTGTATATATTTATATACTTATATATATGTATATTATATATATATATATATATATATATATATATATATATATATATATATATATATATATATATATATATATATATATATATATATATATATATCTGCAACTGAATTTGTTTTCATTTCTTACTCTTTCAGATATCAATATTTCTAAATGTCACCGGTTTTTTATTCATACCTGCGGGAAAGTACAAAATAATCATTAAATAAGTTATTAAAGAAATTCAACTTTGTTAATATCTATATATTCCTGTACCATTCTTTACAACGGCATGTTATTCATGAGAAGACGTAGTGTTCTTGAGCAAATAAGTTGTTATTTAATTATTATTATAATTCACAAAAATAATACGAGAAAGTTTCTGGCTCTAAGGCGTTCAGGGAGCTGCAGTGCATCTTTTATTAATATTTATATTGATTGATGTTCCACTATTCATCTAGATTACTTTGAGTTGTATATTTATTCTATTTATAAGTTATTTTTTTCAGCATTCAAATTAACTGCCATCTCTTCAATTTTCCCTCTTCCACTTGTGGGCATTTAGCTCTTAGTTAGTCATACTAAAGTCACAGATCTTGTTCCATAAAAACATATACATTTAATTACAATAACATGAAATAACATAAAACAACCCTAACGCTATTCTCCTTGAACTTTAATACATTGTTATCTATTTATTAATTTATCAATTTATTCTTGTTCTTTTTAATAAGTGAGATCTTTTCTTTCTGTAATTCCCTTTACCTTCTATTACTACCCTAATGGGCATCATGTTCTTTGGAAGCTTGAATTTCAAGTCAATGGCCCGTATGGGCTTGTTCCAAATGAAGACTGTTCATCTTCCGAATAATAATAATAATAATAATAATAATAATAATAATAATAATAATAATAATAATAATAATAATAATAATAAAGCAAGATTAGAGTCATTATTCTTCAGGTCCGTCTGAGAACATAAGTTTATTTTATAGATTTCCTAAAAAAAAAAAAAGACACTGCAAATACTATTTTTCCTTGATTACCGACGATTTAAATTAGCTTTTGTCAGTTAAGTGCAACATATTGTAAAACGCGTCTACTCAACTTTTTCAGCTTGATAAACGTCGCCCTGCTGTCATGCTGTAAAATTGATTTCATGGACGATATTCTTAGAGAGCCTGTGTGTGTTTTTTCTCAAGCAATATTTGAAATATTGCCAAATGTAAAATTTGCCCTAAATCTTTTAATGGACGAGTTTTATAACTCAACAGAAGATTTTTTGCAACAGTGGACAATGTTTGGTAAATCATCTTAGGTATAAGATAGGTTTCATATTAAATTTCTCTTTAAAGTAAAAAAAAAAGAACTCTCGAGAAATGTTTAGATGGTTACGTTCTATACGGATTTTGTTTCATTTTTCCGTTTTTGCCAAACTTATATTGACCATTCTTTTGGAGAATCTTTCTAAATTCGAGTGTGCTGGCCAATTTAATGTGAGGTTAAAAACTTGATTGCCATTCTAGTGGGATCGCCAGCTTTTGTTATGCCAGATTTTGGAGAAAAAAAAATTGCTAAATTGGAGTAGATCCCATTAATACAGAAATAGGAGCTGATTTAAATAAAAATATGGGAATAATCTAAAACCTGTTTGCTTTATTGTTTATAAAAATTTGTCAGGCAAGGAAACTATTTTACTAATTGTAAATAGTTTTCACTGCTTTCGGCACTGTGAAATTTTCATATAAAAAACTCGACCAAGACAGTCCACCCGGTGCTTATTTTCGTAACTAGAACCTTATCCTGTCACCTCCATCAATGAAGGTTAAAAGATGCCAAGGTTATTATAAGAGTTTTTGCTCTTGAACATCTTAACGGCTAAGACGGGAAGTGTCCAGCTTAAGACTTATGAAAGACTTCCGTTGTATCTGGATTTCTTTTTAGGAGCAAGTGGATATGCTGATTGATATAATTATGGAAGTTTGGTCTGACGGATGCTATTTTGATGCTGAACTCTTGCTCTGCTTTGCTAACTGATCTGCTCTTACCATTACTCACTCTGACAGTCTTTTTTTCGTTTTTTACCTTTAGGCTGTTATATAAAGTAAGGTTTTTGAGACTTCGATGCATTTGCGAATAGCCACAATGCCCTCAACTTTCTCGAATTCTTCGCGCTTTTTTGGATACCCTTGTCACTACAAAGCCTTAAGATCCAAGTGGAAGAAATATGAAGAAATTCTGATGTGCGGTAGCGGGAAACGAACCCGGGTTCGTTTTCCGCTACCGCACATCAGAATTTATTCATATTTCTCGCACTTGGATCTTAAGGCTTTGTAGTGGTAAGCGCATCCAAAAAAGCGCAAAGAATTCAAGAAAGTTAAGAGGGCAGTGTGGCTATTACAATTACATATATATACATATACATATATATATATGTGTGTGTGTGTGTGTGTGTGTGGGTATGTATATATTTATATATTTATATGAATAATTATATACTTATATGACAATATATGTAATAGGATTATACTGCCTGTAAATAAAGCACTTTCGTGTTTTTCGTCGTGTTTTCATTCGTTGGATTTATTTGGAAATTCCTAAAATACTGTATCCGATCTAACAAACAGACAATACCATTTGGCAGTGACATCACATAACACAACTGTACTTAACCAACTTTACAAGATATGACCATCAAAATTTTTCGAATTTGTCGATATAATATTTTCGTTGAATTAACAACAGAAGATATTAAGAGGTACGGAAATGACGTTTTAACTCGAACAAAGGCTGTGAATTTAGATGGTAATAAGAGAAAAACTTTGGACGAAGTAAGGACTACAAGATTTAAAAAAAAAAATATTTACATTACTCTGTGACCCTGAAAAATAGGTAAAGGTACAAAATTTTCAAGGAAAAGAATGATCCAACTCTAACGGTACATATCTACCGAATTTCATCCAAATAAAGAAAAATTAAATATGGACCTCTGACCTGACACATGACCTCGCAAATAGGTCAAGGTAAAGAATATTTTGGGAAAGTAATCACCTTCCCCAAGGTGCTACCCACGAAGTATACTCAAAACCGAGGCAAAATAAAACATTTGCCTTTCAATCGATCTGCCACACTGAAAAATAGGTTAAGGCCAAATGAATTTGAAGAAATACTCACTAACCCACAAAGTACTTTCCTACTAAGTCTCCTCAAGACCTGTGGCCTTTGAAAGCAGGTTAATATAAAGAAAAATATAGCTAAGGGCTAAAAATCCTTTTGACGCACGCTGACAAATTCTGGGGACCTGAGACGTCGTTTGAAAAAAAAAAATAAACAGATTTTAACATCTAAGTCGTCCTTCAACCTTGAAAAGTAAGTCTCAATGTAGAACGGATTGGAGTAAATTAAGCGTTAGCTTTTAAGGTAACCTACTGTGTTGCTAAGATTCATCAAAATCAGAGAAAGAAAAGGAAATAAGGATATTAATAAATAAGACAGTTAAATAATAATAATTAATAATAATAATAATAATAATAATAATAATAATAATAATAATAAAATAATAATAATAATAAAATAATAATAATAATAAAATAATAATAAAATAATAATAATAATAATAATAATAATAATATTATTATTATTATTATTATTATTATTATTATTATTATTGTTATTATTATTATAAATTTATACAATTTTTAATAATATTCTCCATAGTTAGGTGAAGCCAATTTCTTTTCGGCGTCTTCACTAACCCATAAAATCCACGCCAAACGTATACGACATTTCTTACAAGGACTTTCCCGTCAATCCTTCGCAGCGTTCCGAAGAACTCATAACGCTGGAAGGCGGCGGAGCCTCTCTCTCTCTCTCTCTCTCTCTCTCTCTCTCTCTCTCTCTCTATCAGTCGAATACGACAAATGGCCTCGGGCAGCGAAGCCTTATCGGTGACAGATCTAAGTGGTTACTTATGAAGAGGTATCATTAACAGGTGGGCCTGACAACTGTATGTCCTTCACACCCTCTTCTCGCCTAAGCTATAAATTCGGCAACAGCCTGCAACACAATTCGTCGTCAGGTAAGAGGTCGGTTCCTCTCTACGCTTAATGCCCGGGTGTGTGTCTCAGCCTAAAAGTTGTTCCCGGGTAGACTGGCTGTTGCGCTCCGCTGATCAACGGGCGGCCGAGATGATCTTATCGAGCTGAATGTCTCGTCGTGTTTATTCAGCATTAATTGTACTTCGGGTATGTAGCTAGGAGATATTCCATTACTTTCTAAGAATGTGGAGGTAATGGGAGATATAAATCAGAGGTGAGAGGTAACAATTACATTGAATTACGGTTTAATAAAGTGTACATTCATATTTCATTGACAGATAATTCGCGTAGGGAATAAGATCACGAGTGACAATGAATTAAGAATCAGGTTTTATTCTACAAGGATTCAGACCTTTCTCCGTCGTCGTTAATTATTTCCGGGAAAGAAAGTATCAAATTTTTCGGAAAGCAGGACGATCTTCATCGTCAAATATAATAAGTCCTTGAGGCCTTTTTTTTTTTTTTAAAACCTTCATCTTTTACATTTAAAATGACTCAATCTTGCCTTTCCTCTTTGCTTTAAAGATTAGCATTAGATCCCGCCCATCTTTATCAAATATCATTATATGATCATTATACTGATAGTAAAAACTTGCCTGTTATGCCATATTTTGCGTGGGTCTCAAGAGAGAGAGAGAGAGAGAGAGAGAGAGAGAGAGAGAGAGAGAGAGAGAGCTCTTTATTCTAATATATATAAGCAATATAACCGTAATCTAAAAAGAACAGGTCGTAGATTGTCGGCACATCTCAATCGATAAGCAAGTAAAAACAAGAAAAAAAGGAAAAAAAAAAGTCTCGCAGCGCCGTATGCAACATTTTTACGCGTCACAACGAAAAACAAAAAATTTGTTCAAACTATATCAAACGTGCCTGTTCAAAAAGAGCACGGAGTGGGCTGTGCAATTAATCCCAAAAGTCCCTATTTCTACGCACTCAAAATACAGTCGTCCGCCGGACTTATGATCCCGACTAATCCATTTACCGAACCGGTTGTACTGCCGGGGTGTCGGGTCGGTACACAGCCTTTGCTTATCTCATCGCAGACGCTGAAGGGCATGTGTGGCTTTAGCCTCGAACATTAGCGCTCAGGAAGACCCACGGGCGAAAAACTGGGTCTGATTTCGAGTTAGTGAGTCTTCCTCCAGTGAATGTGCGGGGCTGCTTTCGAACATGGGGAAAATAACATGGACTGCTACTTCCTGGCTAAATAAAATGGTCTGGGAAGAATCTTCTTCTCTCTCTCTCTCTCTCTCTCTCTCTCTCTCTCTCTCTCTCTCTCTCTCTCTCTCTCTCTCTCTCTCTCTCTCTCTCTTTCTCTCTCTCTCTCTCTTTCGTCTATTTCTGCTTTTATTAGCAGAAATTCAGCAGGTAAACTTAGTCAAAATACGTTTTTACTCTAGACAGATAGAATGATTATATTTGACAGTAATATAAATATAATCTGTGTACGAAATCAGATCAGATGAGAGAGAGAGAGAGAGAGAGAGAGAGAGAGAGAGAGAGAGAGAGAGAGAGAGAGAGAGAGAGAGATGAGAATGTAAGGCTATCAATGAAGAGTAAATTAATGTAGCTGAAATCACTAGCAAAATCATCTTGCTGAAGCATTTTTTTTTTCTACATTTACCTTTTAGAGCAGGGAAGATTCCTAACGAAAAAGGAATAGAGAGAAAATTATTAAAGGCAAGAATAAAAAAAAAAAAAAGCCGTGATGAAAATTACCTAGGGCCCATCTCCTCAAACCCCACGCACAAACTGAGACCGTGAGGCGATGCGGATGCTTGTGTGTGTGTGTGTGTGTGTGTGGGCCACGAACTGGCTTGTTTTTAGGCAAAGGGGAAACGAGTTTGATAAAACTCTCGTTAGATTCCCATTACCCTGCGGTACTTAACGGAGAAGTTCAGAACGCTTACAGAACACGCTGGTGTAACAGTAGTCCGATTGATAACATTTCTCTGCGCAAACTCTGTATTCAGAGGTTGCCGTCAGTATTTTTAAATTTAATTTTCTTGAGAAGACAGAGAGACACTCAGACAGATGGAAGGACAGGCACGGCGCACGCAGAGAGAGTCTACCAGAAAACATTGCCGTAGAAACCATTTTACTTTAGACTGGTTGGTATGTAAAGAAATTTGTCGATATTTTGTATTGTGATTGGACTTTGTATAGTGTATAAAGTGATAAATGAAAGCAACGGAAGTAGTTTTCGATATGGCAAGGGCGTCTAGTGTTTCCTTGGCTGTGAGAAATAAAAAGGTGTCATGGAGAGGACGGGTACTGGTGCTAGTGTAACCGGCAAAAAAATAGGTTGTGAAGGTAGCGTGGAATGGCTGATATTTGCAGATGTCAGCGTTAATCAGAGTACTAATGAGAAGTTTCCGGAGCTAGTGAAAGACTTTGACAAAATATGAAGCAATAATATTAATATGGATGTGGGAGAAAGGAAATAGCTTAAGTGTTTAAGAGTAAATGTAACAGATGATGGTAAGATGAGAAAAGAGTTTAATCACAGACTAAGCAAAGCACGAACAGTAGCATGGTCTATGCAAAAGGTTTGAAACCCAAACTTGCATTATACGAAAAGATGAGTGAGAATTTTCACTACTGGAAAAAAGTTGAAGCTGTCGAGAGAAACTAATGATGTGGTATATGTGTTGCAGGAAGGATCGAAAAGGTTAAAAAAGTAGAGAACGAAATAAAAAAAAAAAAAAAAAGGGTCGTGAATGCAGCGTGGAGTGACTGACATTTGCAGAGAATAACGTCAATCGGGGTGGTAATGAGAAGCTGCAGAAACTAGTGGAAGACTTAATAAAATAAAGATGAAGAAATATATGTTAATATGGATGGTGCAAAGTTGGATCTGAGAGGATTTGTACATAATTAAAAGTAGAGACAGCAAAGGAACCTGTGCTGTGCTTTCCCTCTTGGGAAGGATGAACGAATGGAGAACTCCAAAGGAGAGATGAAACATGGAAAGTTATCACACCAAGCGATCTGAGGGAACGGCTGCTAATCAGGAGACGTACTGGAGAGAGCCGTTACTCGACGGTATAGTTCACAAAGTCAGGGGACGGTAGGACCACCTTGCCAGGGAAAGACGGTATTGAATATGTCAAAGTTTAATCATCATGATGAGAAGAGTTATTGCGTTTATTAAAAAAATTCCGTATACAACAGTTGCCGATAAGACCTATCGGATACTTTGCATCTTGACGGAGAAAAAGATACGACACTGAAATAAAGCACATAATCTCTAGAGGCCTACTTAGTATTTTGCGCATTGCTTTGTCTACGTGAAAAGTTCATAAATTGATCTGCACACCATGAATGTTTGCAGAAGAGGGAAAGAAGATGAATTTCATTCATTCTTATCAAACAGAATGAAGGACTTCAATAAGAGGAGTGGAAAGATCTCCAGATAAAAAGTGATCTGGAGATGATAAGAGGAAGAGGAGATGATAAGGAACCGCGCTCAAACATAAAGAAGAATGGGAGATAGAGGTAAGAGATGTGGAATGAGAATAATCGATAATGCACGAGTGGGTTGGACGGGGTCGGTGAAACGGGAAAAGGATGGGTCAAAAACTACAAAAAACTGCTTAAGCGGAGAGTTGTGACAAACAATCTACAAAATTATTCGGCAGGTAAGTTGAGAGTAAATGCTTTGGATTTGCGAAGACTGACGAAAGAAGATACTCGTCCCGCAAGGCAGGAAAATATTAATATTATTATCATTACTATGCATAAGTTCATTTGATAGGGGTAAAAAAAAATTACAGCAGCAAAGATTATTCTCATTCCATATCTCTTACCTTTATCTCCCATTCTCCTTTAATGTTTAAGCTCAATTCCTTATCTCCTCCTCTTCCTCCATCATCTCCATATCATTGTTTTTATCTGGAGATCTATCCACCCTCTTATTTAAGTCCTTCATTCTGTTTGATAAGAATGAAATTCAACTTATTTCCCTCTTCTGCAAACATTCTTGGTGTGCGGATCAATTTATAAACTTTTCACGTAGGTAAAGAAATACGAGGTAAAACTGTAAATGATAAAGAGAAGTTTAGAAATAACAAAGAAAACTGAAGGCAAAATAGAAAGACGCTGTTAAGTAAGGTGACTGACAAGGAATAGCAAACTTGCTGGCATCTAAGCCATTTGATTATCTGTGTGGGAGATGGTGTGTGGGGCTCGCAACTTCATCCCAAAATTCTGGTTAAAACCCTGATGGTAACGCCTTCTGGAGCCGTCCCCGCTAAAGTGAAAATATGTTTACTTAACATATACAGAGCCGCTAATTACGGACACGAACGGGAAATGGCAATATATTGCAATTCGCAGCAGAAGTGTAAATACGCCTGCATAATTAACGAATGGTGTAATTGCCGCTGATATGTGTCTCAGCAAACAGCTGGTGAAAGTAAGTGTGGCCAGATGTGTCGAGCAAACTCCCTCAAGTATTTACGCGCCTTTCGTCATATATCTATAGTTTATTGATAAATTCATGCATGATTAACGAAAAATTAATGATCTGCAGTACGACTTGAGGAACATAACCAATACAAGACACTTTCGCCCCTACTTCTATCGCCATTAGGTAAAGCTTTGCCCCTTAACGAGATCATAAAATTTTTTGTCATTTAATGGCAGAAATTCTTGTCACAGTGCGAAAATGATTGGGTCTGATCAGTATCTGAATGGTAACCAGATGGGAATGTCAGACGCCGTGGGCACAAAAGCTCCTGGAACATCCGTAAAGTAGGGCGTGGGGTCGGCAACCTCATCGCAAAAAGAATGACAGAATAAAAGGCGTGTATCTGAGTGCCTTATATACATAAAAATATATATATATATATATATATATATATATATATATATATATATATATATATATATATATATATATATATATATATATATATATATATATATATATATATATATATGTGTGTATATGTATATGAAATAAATCACGTGTGGAACATATATTTCTGATATCATCTCTCATATACATATATATAATATATATATATATATATATATATATATATATATATATATATATATATATATATATATATATATAAATGTATGTATGTAAACATAAAGATAGACAGATAGATAGATAGAAGGGTAGAGAGCAAGGGAAAAGAAACTATGTTCTATGACATACATAATTCAAACCCACACTTCGATGGCAATTGAAAAATATGCGCTAATGGCATTAGTTCATGCATAATAATTTCGTTTGCTGAGTATGAAAGAAAATTTAATCATTCAGCGACGCCAAAGGTGCTTCAAGTAATATTGAACAAAATATTAATTGTCATTAACTGGCATAAAAATCTGGATGGATTTTATCATCGAATAAGTATACCAAGAAATATGCAGTTATTTCCATACGGAGGCATGATTCATGCAAATACTTTAGTTCGAGATTCACACGACTGATAAAACCAAAATGCTGATTCCTCGATTTGTGAAAACAGAGGGGAGAAAATATTTCATGAAAATCCTAAACGTCAGTAAATCGAAATAAGAAGAAATTGTTTTAATTTGAAGCCGAACCAAGCTTATTGTTAGTTCGAGATTCACACGATTGATAAAAACAAAATGCTGTTTCCTCCATTGCGAAAATAGCGAAAAAAAAAATTTCATGCAAACACTTTAGTTCGAGATTCACGCAACTGATAAAAACAAAATGCCGTTTCCTCGATTTGTGAAAACAGAGCGGAAAAAATAATTTCTAGGCATACATACAAATACACCATGGCTTGCGTACAAAATCGAATGCAAGTATTTAATTTTCTTGCCTTTTTTTATTTTTTTCGAATGATATTTTCATATTTGAGAGAAATTCACACTACTGATAAAAACAAAATGCTGTTTCCTCGATCCGTGAAAACATAGCGGAAAAAAATAATCTAGGCATACACCACGGTTTGCGTACAAAATTGAATGTACGAATTTTATATTTTATCATATTTATTATATATATATATATATATATATATATATATATATATATATATATATATATATATATATATATATATATATATATATATATATATATATATATATATATATATATATATATATATATTTTTTTTTTTTTTCTTTTTTGAATGACGTCTTCATATTGGAGAGACTGACCATAACGTCGAATTTCGTGCGGAATGTCCTCGCGTTCCTCGGGCTTCTTGTCTCAACATTCAATTACTGACCCTCAGAGTAATTACTCTATGTAGCCCCTGCCTCGCCCACCCTTAAACTGTTAATGCTGTTGCTAAAAATCCCGTTATGTATTATTAATTTCACAGCGAGAAAACTGCAATGGTTTAGACTTGGTCGACTCTTCAATTTTCTGTTTTGAGAATAAATGCATTTGTTCATAAATATACATATATATACACATAATCACACACACATACACACACACACACATATATATATATATATATATATATATATATATATATATATATATATATTGTATACATATATAATACACATATACACATAAATATATATATATATATATATATATATATATATATATATATATATATATATATATAAACATTAATATATATTAATTTCAGACTATCTTTTGTTTAGGCCCTGAACCAGTCTATACTTCTAATTTTTCTCTTTCTTTTTCCCAGTAATAAAGAGATTATTCAATTTTTCTCTTTAGGTTACCTCTTGTTAAAGAGATTATTAACTGTTTCCCATCTATCGTTGTCGACGCAACCGTTTTCCCATCTAAATTACAAAAACTGTTGATGTCAATTTGTAATTTAGTCCTGAAGACGCCCCGATAGGCGAGGAAACGGTCCGTCGACTACAAGAAGTAAATGGAAGTAAAGGTGAATATTTTTTCTTTATTCCTGAGAAGCTTGCCAGAAGAGAAAAAGAAATATAGACTGATTCAGTGTCTCAACAAAAACATAGTCTCTGCCGATGATGCCACTGACTTCAATATAAATTGCATAAGAGAGAAAATATGCCCAAATAGCATATATATATAAATATATATATATATATATATATATATATATATATATATATATATATATATATATATATATATAAATTTATATATATATGTATGTATAAATATATACATATACATGTACATACATACGAACATTACGCCACATATATCATTTAATATACATTTAATATACAATTCACTATAACTTGGGAGTAGCTTACAATGGGAATTATAATGAATAAGTGCTTTGGGTAAGTTACTTTACATGTACGGTAAATTGGATATTAAGCGATATTTGCGGCGTGATATTCGTGAATATGAAATTTCACGCGTGTAAAAGTAATAGAATTCATTTATATATATATATATATATATATATATATATATATATATATATATATATATATATATATATATATATATATATATATATATATATATATTATACACTGTTCAGTATATCAACCTGGAACAAGGAGCCTTACTAAGAATCTTCCAGTTTACAAAAGAGGCTCTTTGCGTCGCAGTGTTGTAGGCACGGTGATGATGATAATGATAAATACGTAAATGATGCAGGATTTTAACTTAGTCCACCAGAGACGGGGTTCAATTCGGGGTTGAGTCTTTCTTCTCAGCCCTTAAAATTAACACAGGGCAACTCCCAAGATCTCACAGCTCAGCTGGCATCAATCGAATCTGTTTCTGATGGAATTAGGGTTAAGTCTGACTCAGTTAACTTTTGTTAGAAGTGTGAATAAACTGATGTTCAACAAAAAACAAAAACAAAAACTGATGTCAAAAGTAATAGTCCATGTTTTGTGTGCATTAATGTGTGATGTACTAATCTCTGATTATTTGGTTTGTACCAGATTTTAAGTATCAGATTTATGAGTGGTAACTTGTATAGTCTATTAATGATGACGTTTGATGATCAGACTGCATATAAATATGCATATATCTGAAACATGTATAAAATCTTATTACATTTTAGTTTATCTTATAATAAAAGAAAAAAAGTTTCTCATGGGTTGAGAGCCAGCACTGATTCTAGACATCTTCAAAATATAAGGTCGTCAGATTTGCCATAGCTATATCAATACATATGCCGCAAAGACTATTATTCTCGTCTTCCTATTCTGAAAACCTTGAACCTCAAGTAGGAAACAAATGATCGGATTCCCCTTTTCATCTTGGGTTCCGATCCCATATCATTAAGAGTCGTATTTAATACTTTATCTATGTGTTAATCTCTTTGTTTGAAGCCCTTCTTGAAAGGAGTGTTTTTCAGTCATTTCAGATTCGTATTTCAAGGTTATGAGAATGACAAATACAGGAAATTGAGATTTTGTTCCAGCAATCGTATTTATACACATAATCCTAACATAAAAGCATATAATATATATATATATATATATATATATATATATATATATATATATATATATATATATATATATATATATACATGAACACAACACACACACATATATATGTGTATATGTATGTATGTGTATATATATATGTATAGATAGATAGATAGATAGATAAATAAATAGATAGATAGATAGATAGATAGATAAATAGATAGATGTGTGTGTGTGTGTGTGTGTGTTTTTGAACCTAAATCTCGACAAGGCCGGCAGGAGGGCCTCTTAAATAAACAACACAAATGATAGAAGACGACCCTTGTTTGTTCCCTTATCAAGATCGCAACTCCCGTATTTAATCTTGGTCCGGAAAAGACCGATCTGATGCCGTATCCAAAAGCATTACCCCCCTTCATCACTTCCAGCTCTTCTTCAGAACCTGAACTCAAACTTATTGCATGACAAAGGCAATATTCGTTCAGTATATTATAAAATCACAATGACAGTGAACACATCAGGTCTCTGAAAACGTACACTTCATCTATGGTGCTACTGAGGACAGCTGAAACAGAGTGTGTGGTCTTCAGGTCTTCCTCGAACACCTGGTGCGTATCAGATTCTCCTCTGCCACAGATAATCTGTGGAGATAGAAAACTCAAGGGACAACCGCTCTTATCAGTCCGGCCCACCATTCCTCTAAATTCTGAGTCACCGTCGTTGTCAACTGTCCCAAGATTGTTGCTATGATCTAGCTATTTCAGTCGAGATTCTCTCTCTCGCAGTGACCTTTCTTTGTAGAAAGAAGGTTAATTAAGGAGCGAATAACAGACATGTATTAATGGAGCATCGAATAGACAGTGCGTTACCGAAGAACCTCAAAGAGGAAAATGAAATACAGATGGGAATATTTCAGCAACTTCAAGTATAAACTGCTGAACCTTGTTAAGTAATTAACAATTAATCTCTTTATCTTCGTTATAACATCACAGAGAGAGCCAACAGAGACAAGAGACGAACTTTCGAAAGAAATTCCAACTTTTGACGTCGTCAAGCCTTCCTTAACAAACCAGAGGAACAGAGCACCAGAGTTGCGTATCGTCCTCATCGAATATTGAAGGACTCGTGCGGGAATGTCGGAGCGCAGTAAGCGAATGGAAATCATGTTCGTGGCGCATCAAGATGTGTTTTCCGGTAATGACCACGATCATAAATCCACTCGCTCGCATACCCTCAGGTGTCCGAGACACACAAAGACCTTCCGTAAATGCACTGGGGTACTTTTAATGCAGTTATGCACACATAATTAAGGCGAGACTTGTTTGCTTAATCATATCAACATGAAATATGCGAAAGAACGCTGAGTGACAATTCATTCATCATTCCATAGCTGCAAATGTCCCTTGGTAGGCGAAAAGTAATCTCGTAACCGCATACCTCGTCGGTCATGTTCAAACAATCCCGCCGAAATGAGAGCACTTCTGGCTCCAACGGGCAATTAACAATCGTATTTCGATAATGACACATCGAATCAACGGCTAGTGTCGAGAGAAAGGCTCAGATCTGCACTGAGACCTGAAGGAGGAACAACAGTCAGATGATAGAGAAATCAAGAGAGGAGAAAAGAGGGATGTAGAAGAGAAGGGGAGTTGTAGCAGAAGGTGAAAGATGAAAGGACCAGTTAGCCGTAACCCATTAGAGCGTGATCTATTTGTACAAATGGCCTTAGGTTCACATCATCAACCACATCCTATTCCTTTCAATTTCAGCCCTAAATCTTCTTGCCGGGGGACGGCCCTGACTGAGTGTGGGGGGCTCCTCCGTTCCAAAAGTAACGGGTAATATCCACCCAAAATGATCCCGATAATGGAAGCCTTTGCCTCAATTAACCGCTCAATAAAGTCCGCTGGCAACTATCCAACAACACCCCTTTCTCCCCCGCCCCCGCCCTCCCCCCACCACAACCCCGGTCGTGTAATTTACCCACACGCTCTATCATCGCCATCCAATCAATCTAACCCCCAAATATCTCCCTCGCCCTTCCCCCACCCCCACACCATTTTTTTCTTACCCCAACACTACCTTCAGCCCCCACTCACCGTACACCATTTCTTAAACTAACATTTTCTTCTCTCTCTCTCTCTCTCTCTCTCTCTCTCTCTCTCTCTCTCTCTCTCTCACACACACACACACACACACACACACACACACACACACACGAGAAAATGATGAGAATTATGACATATTTAAAATGAAACTAAAGACAATTCGGCGTCTTCTCACGAGGCAAAATAGATGCGGACTTATTTTAATGCTTTGCAGCTTTTCTCATACGTCTCCAGCCTCATTCTCTCCCAATATCGAAATAAAATTTCTCAATTCCCTTCACACCGTTCACATGTCCGTGACCTCTCAGATGCCGCCCCCAAACTCCCACCCACTTCCATTCCATGTACAGTACTTCCCCATCCTATCATTCCCCATCCTATCACTCCCCATCCTCTTCCTCGTCTTTCCCTTAATTGACAACTAGGATATCATACCAGACTTCCCACCTTCCACCTTCTTCCTACTCTCCTCCTGAAGCCCGGGGCAACACAAACGTACGCACGCACGCACGCCCTTTGTATGAATGACTGCGCATCGAAAAGAGGAACATAAAAAAAGGGGCAAAACCATTTGCTTATCGGTTCATCAATCCGCTATACACTTGTGTCTTCATTTGCTGGATAATACCACACCGATAATGATGATAGAGAGCAAGAAATCGCCCCAGGAAACAAAACAAAAAAAAAGAACTTTTTTTTCGTTTTTTGTACCCTGTTTGCCCATATGAACGCGCTCTCAGTCCCTCGCACTCGACGCCCAATGGGCGATATTTTCGATATTGTACAAACAGCGGTGGAAAATGTGTCACCACCTACATTACACAAGTGAGCAAGGTTGTCCCCCTCTTCTGCGTTATTTTCTTGTTGACAAGTTACATTCCAGATTGGCTGATAACTTGTCACACTCATTAATCCGTGAACTAATGGCTAAGTAGACTGATATTATGTTATCCTTAGCTTTAATCGATATCATTATTTACTAGTGTTAAGTGCAACGTTCTTTGTAGGTGAATGTTATTAACAAATTCATTTTGATTGACTACAGTATGTAATCATATGCTGATGCTGCTATTTAGACATGGCTCTAATAAGTTAAGTACATTGTTCAGCGCCATAATCCATGTAGGGGTTTACTGCCGCCAGTACAATTCACGTGGTGCACCGTAGGCATTACTAATTAGTGCTTGCATCGTCCCTTCGGCCCCTAGTTGCACCCACTTTTTAGCCTTTACTTCCATTCCCGTTTCATTTCTTCAATCTTAATGTCCAACCACTCGCACTGTCACTTCTTGGTGCAACTGAGTGGTTTTCTCCCAGTTCCACCATTTAGATCCTTGTACTTCATCTCTTTTTATCTAGCTGCCCAACCTCTCTAACTCCCTCTTTTCGTTGTCTGATAGCGCTGAATGACCGAAAGTGCCCCTGTGTTTTGCTTGACAGCCTAAAATTTTAAAGAATCAAACTGTCACCTCAGCAATGAATTAATAATATTTGCTATAACAAACTCCTCACTGAGCAAAAGACCTTGCTAGGTGAAATATGACCACCTCATTACAATAACAACAATGACCAACACAGAAACAACAATCAGACCATAACGAAAACGACGCGGAATAGTCGTTATACTGTGGAACAGCCTCCCACTAGAATATGTCGTTCAATTGGAACGTCAAAGGTTCAGGCGAAGAGGCAATGCATTACTAATCTAATACAAATCAACTTGTATTTTAATATTTTACGTACATTTTTTATTTATTTATTTGTTAATTTATCTGTTTTTGTAATAACATCTCTTTCTGTACTTCCCATTACCTTCCGTTACTTCTTTCGAATGAACACCATATTCTTTGGAAGCTTGAATTTCAAGTCAATGGCAATAATAATAATAATAATAATAATAATAATAATAATAATAATAATAATAATAATAATAATAATAATAAATCATGTTATCGTTTACTTTCAAGTCCCCTTTGACAATGCACTTTATAATTAAAAAAAAAATTTTCTTATTACATAGAAATCAACATTGACTTTTAACGAGTGTAGCCTAAGCTTCAAGAATTCCAGTGATGTTATGAAGGCAAATGGGATTTGATCGTTAAAACTAGATATTTCTAACAATTATGCATGTAACGTGCGTGTGTGAATGAGTATGTACAAGAAATTTATAGTATTATGGCTGTAAAACTAATATGCCAATACATACGTACATACATACAAACGTATATAATGCATATCTGTGTGTATGTGTGTTTGTATCATATGAAGTAAATCAAGTCAATTTTATGGAAAACAAGCAAATACAAATGCAAAAATGAATTGATTTTCTTGATACACTTACAAAAACAGGAAGTATAGCTCTTTGCTTATATTCTGAAAATGTGATCATCATTTTGATATAAAAATTCTTTTCATCATCGTTGGACGAATTTCTCTTTTACACACCATCATACTCTATTAAAACTTAAAGATATAAATATGGCTATAACTGATTTCCACGTCCGTTGGAATTACTAGTTTCTAAACTAGTTTTTGAAAGTAGCCTCGCTAATACAGAACTTTATATTGTATTTATGACAACAGAGTAATTGAATAATCGTTATTGTAAACCTGCTTTGAAGTAGGATTGCATGTTAGCCTTGGTATGGATTCAAAACAACAGACATGAAAAACTTGTCTTAAGTTGTCATTACTCTTCGTGGTATACCTGTCCTCATGAGCCACCCGGCCGGAGAATCCTATATAAGTTGCTTCTTGTGGTGGACAAGATCTAGATGGGGGTTTTTCCAAGTATTCTGAAAAGACCTGTGAATTTTTTTCTCCCAAACTCAACATGCTTCACTTCTTTAGAAGTGTTTTGGAGGTAAGTGCAAATCTTGCAATGCCGCGTTTGTTTTAGAGACCAAAGGATAGTATAAAAACTACTAACAATAACTACTGTCCATTCTCCAACCTTCAGCTGATCTAGATTGTTACTTTAAAGTTGATATCTAAGTTCTCGTACCAGTGCTCTGAATGTACACCTTGACTCCTGGTACTAAGTTTGTCTACAGGCAACAGTGCGGCACTTCGGACAACCTTGACAGTTGCTTTTCATAGGAACTCATTCAAACTGATTTCAGTCCTGCCACTGGGCTTGGAAAACCAAAGGACTCTCACAACTTGTAACAAGGAGGGTGGAGGCAACGCTTTTATAACCAACAGCAGACTTCTGGTTTATGGCACCTAGTTTGGCCCTAGCCTTATCTTGTTTGGTATCCGGCAGTCTTGTCAGGGTCCCAGAATTCTTGAAATTATTAAGAGAGTAGAGTTCAGTGTGCAGATGATGCAGCTCTTGTTGCATTTGTTTGCCCAATGAGGTGGTTGCTAGCAGAAACAGAGATATGAAGTGAACTAACAGGCAGTGTCGTTAGTGGGATATAAAGGTGAGTTACAGGAAAATAGAGGCTATCGATTAATCCACATTATACACTGCTCCCACTGCGTTATTTCTATGTACAAGTAATACTTTACTGAATGATTTCGAATATATATATATATATATATATATATATATATATATATATATATATATATATATATATATATTTATAACCATTCTATATATATATATATATATATATATATATATATATATATATATATATATATATATTCGATATTTTTATGTATATATTTAATATATATATAAATATATATATATATATATATATATATATATATATATATTGAATGAGTCGCTTATTTTCATCAGAAGTGACTGAACTTCGAAGCTTGACTTGCTTTGAAAAATAACTGTCCTTTTGGCTCTAAAAGTAATGATGAATTTGTTCAAACAATGTTCAGAATTTGTTGTCCTTTTAAATTGATTTTTGCTTATTACCGCTCCATGATTTAGTGAAACTGAGCAGAAAATGTGAGATTCAGGAGGTTTTATTGTCACCCTTCTCCCTACGTTTTATTGTTGTACTTCTCTTATTTTTAACGACACGTCTTCAAAGCACTGACTAATCAGCTATTCAGAAATATATGCATTAAAGCACAACCCTATTTATGGTACTATGCAAATCAAAGAATCTGGAATCTAAACCATCCTGTCTTATTGAAGCCTAATGCGAGTAATATTTATATATATATATATATATATATATATATATATATATATATATATATATATATATATATATATATATATATATATATATATATAGTATGAAGTTGTGTGGTTATTTTGTGATCTACATAAAAATATACATAAAAACATACCAATAAGGGAGGAAAATCTTTACAGAGTTGCTATACATATTTCAGTCTCCCTTTTCTTATAAAGAATTAAATAAGAATAATTTAAAACATAAACCATCTGGAACGCCTCAGACTGACGCCTGCATTTTTCACATTTTCCTTATATATAACATCGTTCACTTTGAGTAAGTGGGAACCCTATGTGTTTTCTTAGGAACCATCTTTAAATTTTTGGCCCATCTTAAAATCCCAACTGGTTTGTCCATGGGTCGCGTCCCAAAAAAGTTATCTGAGGTTGACATTTTGCAAAAAAACAGACCTCCAACCCTTAAAAGAAGGTCAAGCACACTTCTATTAGGGTCACGGGTTATGATTGCAGATATGAACAATATCCTCTTAGAGTACCAGTTACAAAAGTCAGTTTATATTTCATATGAAGGTTGGAAATGATTTCTAATAATAATAATAATAATAATAATAATAATAATAATAATAATAATAATAATAATAATAATTCGTACAATAAATAATCTTCACCATATGGAATACGGTGAATAATAATAACAATAATAATCTATTAGAATGTAACGATAAAGAAGCCAAGCTCGTAATTCCCCTTTTCCAGTTGAATTAACTGTATCATATACAATATTCGGGCAGCCTTCAAGGGTTCACATTATCCCATGCAAACCCTTAATTTCCTATTCATAAACCCATCCTGATTGCCGTATTAAAACTACGGTGATGTTGGAGTCCCACATTATGTGGATATAGGTACGTGTGTACATGAGTACATATTTACATACATACATCCTTACATACATACTTAAATATATACATACAAACATACATATATATATATATATATATATATATATATATATATATATATATATATATATATATATATATATATATATATATATATATATAATATATATAGTATTATGCAAATCAAAGCATCTGGAATCTAAACCATCCTGTCTTATTGAAGCCTAATGCTAGTAATATGAATATATTTATGAATGTATGTATGTATGTGGAATCTAAACCATCCTGTCTTATTGAAGCCTATGCTAGTAATATGTATATTTATGAATGTATGTATGTATGTATGTATGTATGTATGTATGTATGTATGTATGTATGTATATATACATACATATATGTATATATGTATGTATGTATATATATATATATATATATATATATATATAATATAGAAAAAGAATCTATACTCAGAGGATGGTCTGCTGACTGGAATGCTCACGAATGGCACAAAATGCTTGATTGTTAAGTGTCCTGCTTGTTCTAATTGATCGGCCTAGGTGTTCAAAGGCACGGATCCGAAACTGGCGTTTTGATTTTCCTAGATAAATTGCATCACGACAACTACAAGTGTACTTATGGACTGCAGATGACTCTAGTTCTTTGGGCACCGTGTCTTTGACACTTAACGAACAAGCATTTAGTGCCACTCGTGAGCATTCCCATCAGGATGACCATCCTCTGAGTATAGATTCTATTTCTATATTAGCCAGTCGGCTAACCACAACTGAAACATTATATACCATCAGGGAAAAACCATCAGTCTATATATATATATATATATATATATATATATATATATATATATATATATATATATATATATATATATATAAATGTATAAATGTATATCACAAAACAGCCACACAACTTTACTTGTATATATATATATATATATATATATATATATATATATATATATATATATATATATATATAAAATGTACATCACAAAACAGCACAAACTTCACTGTATATATATACATATATATATATATATATATATATATATATATATATATATATATATATATATATATATATATATATATATATATATATATATATATATATATGTATATATATATTTACGTGTATATACATATATATATATATATAAGCATAATATATATATATATATATATATATATATATATATATATATATAATGACCGTGTGTCTATACGTAGTTGTGAGCGTGTGTTTGTAAGTTTTATATGCCTGATCTCTTAACTTCTCGACCTCCCTCTAGTTCTAGAGACCCTTCCAAATGAAAGATTCGAGTCAGGATAGGAAACAAATGAAGAAACTCTGCTTTCACTCAGTGGCGGATAGTCTTAAACACTGAGAAAATTAATAGTAAATAAATCATTGTGATCTGATTTGTAATTTCCCGTTATCGAATGCTATAGCGTACACAAGTTATTTTTTTCTTTTAATAATGCATTTTCAAATTATACCCTAATTTTCTTAACTTCTTCTATCAAAGCTCCATTTTTCAAAAGAATAAATCAGAGTACCGTCATTTGTCACCTAAACAGAATGCCCGCTCGGCAGTAATGACACACACGGGAGATTTATGCAGACAATCACAGGTCTGGCGATTCGTACTGAGTGGACCTCAAATATATCGGCCTTCTAACCACCTGCAAACAATGGCTTCTCTCTCTCTCTCTCTCTCTCTCTCTCTCTCTCTCTCTCTCTCTCTCTCTCCTACTCAAAAAACATCGGCCTTCTAATCACCTGCAAACAATGGCTTCTCTCTCTCTCTCTCTCTCTCTCTCTCTCTCTCTCTCTCTCTCTCTCCCCAACTCAAAAATCATCGGCCTTCTAACCACCTGCAAACAATGGCTTTTCTCTCTCTCTCTCTCTCTCTCTCTCTCTCTCTCTCTCTCTCTCTCTCTCTCTCTCTCAAAATACATCGGCCTTCTAACCACCTGCAAAGTACTCTCTCTCTTTCTCTCTCTCTCTCTCTCTCCTCAAAATACATCGGCCTTCTAACCACCTGCAAAGTATGATGCACCCTCTTCTCTCTCTCTCTCTCTCTCTCTCTCTCTCTCTCTCTCTCTCTCTCTCTCTCTCTCTCAAAATACATCGGCCTCCTAACCACCTGCAAACTATGACTCAACCCCACACTCTTTCTCTCTCTCTCTCATCTCCTCTAACCACCTCTCTCTCTCTCTCTCTCTCTCTCTCTCTCTCTCTCTCTCTCTTTCTCTCTCTCTCTCTCCTCAAAATACATCGGCCTTCTAACCACCTGCAAACTATGGCTTAGCCCACCCCCCCATCTCTCTCTCTCTCTCTCTCTCCCTTGAGCAGATTATGACGAGGCCAGCAGCAGCGGCAGCAGAAGCGATCGGGAATAAGATCTTCCTGAGACATCTGTTGACAGTTCGATTACTCCATTTTCTGGGTGTCAATATTTCATGTTCGTAATGGCCTCTCCCCGACGACTTGGGTGGTTCACGCGGTCAGACTTTTCCACACGGAGTAATTTTCGATAATTCGGAGACCTCGGGGCTTGATTTCAAGTTGCTGCGTACCTCCCAGACACCACGAGAAAAAGTGGCCAGCCACGCTCTAG
>NC_089752.1:106017600-106067600 GCF_040412425.1 Macrobrachium rosenbergii
TACCCATAAGTCGCTGACCTGTATTCGACATGTGTATGATGTGTGGGCGATAAGCTAGTGACGTATGTCAATGCGTGAACGCACTCAATTAGTAATTTATATGACCAAAGAAATAAGACTTAATTTCATGGAAAATATCTTCTATTTAATTTTTACCTTCCTAATAACCTGCTCAAACCAGCAGACATCAGTCACTACTTTTCATAAATGCTAAATTTATTCCTTGAACTACTACATTTTTTTAAAGCTATCTGTTTACTTTGACCTACTTCTATTCATAAACTATCCTTTTACCTTGAATTATTCCTCTTCAATGGCAGTGTGCTATCTGTTTACCTTGAACTACTTTTTTTATACATACTATCTAATCAATTGAACTTGAACTACTTTTCCTCATACATGCTATGTTATTAAGTTACTTTTCTTCATACATGCTATGTATGACCTTGAACTACTTTTCCTCATACATGCTATGTCATTAACTGACCTTAAATTACTTTTCTTCATACATGCTATGTAATTAACTGACCTTGAACTACTTTTCTTCATGCATGCTATCTAATGAACTCACCTTGAACTAATTATCTCCATACATGCTATGTAATTGACTGATCTTGAACTACTTTTCTTCATACAAGCTATATCGTTAACTAACCTTGAATTACTTTTATTCAAACATGCTATGTAATTAACTGACCTTGAACTAATTATCTTCATACGTACCATCTAATTAACTGACCTTGAACTAATAATCTTCATACATGCTATCTAATTAACTGACCCTGAACTAATTATCTCCATACATTCATTTAACTGACCTTGAACTACTTTTCTTCATGCATGCTATGCAGTTTAATGACTCTGAACTAATTATCTTCTTACATGCTAAGTAATTAACTGACACTGAACTACTTTTCTTCATGCATGCTATCTAATTAACAGACCATGAACCGCTCTTGCATGAAATTTTATCTGTTTTTCCTCTGAAGCATCAATATGATCAAAGGGATAGTAAAGTCATCCTGAAAGTCATGGCCCGCAAGTTGGACGACGCGGGTTCGTGGTCGTCTTCGCTTACCACTCAAAAGTGAAGCAACCAAATACAAGATCACATACACACAAATGCAACCTCGGAACGAGCCCACCTTAACAGGACTCAATTCATTAATCTCTAAACCTTCTTTGTGTCCCGAAAAAAAAATCCCATTTTCAAGTCTCGGAAAAGATAATTACAAAAATCCACAAGAAACGCAGAGAATCGGATGATTACAATTCTGCGATGGACGGGCAAAAGACACGACCTTTCACAATGCACGACAAGCGGGAAGCAGTTAACATGAGGGAAGATGAAGGATACCTGTCACTCTGCCATTCAGAGTATCCGGGCACCGGCCACTATGTCTGAATGCCAAATGACCTAATAGCACGGCCCGTGAAATAGATTTTCTGTATCGCCACGAGCTAAATCTGCATCGTTCTAGTTTTTCTTCCTTCCTTTCAATATTCATCGAAAACCCTTATGGACAGAGTCAACGGGCTATGAACCCAAGAGGGCTCCAAAGGGAAATCAGCCTGAAAAAGAGAGGCAAATTAAAATAAATATGAGGGAATAGAAAATAAAATCAGTGCACCTCAATTCAGGAGGCGTCAGCAGAGAGCATCAAATCCCCGATAAAACAGATAAATAAATCTCCTGAATCATGAAAAATTCCAGTTGGGTTTCTTCATATGAGGAATTACAGAACACAAACTTTAAACATCGGAGTTTTGTTTATCTGTTCAAGTAATCTGGTGAGTAAGAAATAGTATCCCGCGAGTGGAGTGAAGAGACAAGGAACAGAGCCATTTTTAACAATCCGTAGGAAAAAAAAAACTTTTTATACTCAATGACCAAGTCTTTGCTCTGTAGGGGAGTGTCGCCGTCAGTGCACCTCACGTGGTGCGCTGTAGGCCTTACTTAAGGCTGTTTGCAACGTGCATGCGGCCGCTAGCTGCACCCACCTGACAGCCTTTACTCTACCTCCAGTCCAGCTTTCTTTCTTCCATTTTTCTGTCCAACATCTCTGACTCTTACTCCTTAGTGCAACTGCTGGGTTGTCTCCCAGTCTTATCTTTAGATCCTTGCTCTTCATCGCCTTCATTTTCCTGGTCTCTTTTATCTTGCTGTCCAACCACTCCAACTCCCCCTTTTCAGTTTTAAGCGCTGAATGGCCGAGAGTGCCTCAGTGCTTTCCGTTGCAGCTTATTTTTCATAGATCAATCATATGAGTGACACGAAAACCGAAATTACGGATCACTCATGAGGTGCAATTCGGGACAATTCTGCCAGAAGCTCTTTGATCCAAAGAGTCATTACTCGGGTGAGGGAGTTTCTTAACGACTTCGATACAGGGGATAAGGAACGAAGCCAACTGCTCCAAGTCTTATCATTCAGCACTTGCACTGAATTACACATTATTTAGAAGTCACTCAGATTGCTTTCATGAAGGTATTTTCCACAAATAGGTTTTATTTTTTCGCATCGTTTCTCTTTTGATGTACGTTTAACAAAGCAGCTTATTCGTCTTGAGTAAATTTGGTTATACATCATATAAAATATGAAATAAATGAGGTGGAAATTTAACAATAATTTACCTACTATGACCAAGTAACAACTGGTTTATGAATGAAAAACATGAAGGCATGTGTACAAACATACGTATAGTTAACTGTTCCTGATCCAAGTGTTCAGTACAGCGAAAAAAACGGAAAGTTCCATATATATACATACATATATATATATATATATATATATATATATATATATATATATATATATATATATATATAAACACAGAGTATACACAAAACACACACACAAATAGATATATATACACTATATATATACATACATAGAAATAGATATATGTATAAATAAATGTATATATATGTATACATAATACATACACACATACACATATATATTTTATATATAAAGATCATGACTCACTATACGATATTATCCCAACTTATCGTTTTTTGCAGTAATTAACGTATGTATACTTAGATAACATCTAAATACACATATGTTTGTACACGCGCCTTCATATTTGTTTTATAGAAGCCTATACTGTCGTTTTATCATTACTGTTAATAAATGACTGTGAAGACTTCATCTTATTTATTTCTAATTTTATACATTATAGACAAAATTTGCTCAGGACGAAAGAATATATACTGTATATATATATATATATATATATATATATATATATATATATATATATATATATATATTATATATATATATATATATATATATAATATATATATATATATATATATATATATATATATATATATATATATATATATATATACATACATATATATATATATATATATATATATATACATATATATATATATATATATATATATATTATATATATATATATATATATATATATGTGTGTGTGTGTGTGTGTGTGCATATAATCTTCTAAGTATTAATTAATTCACCTACCGGTAAGAAATGTAAATGTTTCAGTTCTTGGGAACCGACATCTGTACAAGTTACAGATCTTGTTGAGAACTGGATTTGAAACTGTTCACAACGATTCGTTATTCAAGCATTGTGAAATAAACCTTCCTCCTTATTGACGTTTTTCGGCATATTGTAAGTTGTAATTAAGAATGCTATAGTTTTAAAGGAAACTAAAGGAGATCACGCCTAAATTTTATGTTCCGGCATCGTTTAATAAAAACCTTTCTTCAAAGATTCGGACAACCTACTCACGATGCTTGTCACTGACTATAAATATCACCGGTGTATGGCTGGCAGGTGAAGCCTGATTACAAGTGCATGGCAGATTTTTCATTACAGGATCAGAGATATATGAATACTTACATACATATATTCCTTCATACAAACATGCATGCGTATGTATATATATATATATATATATATATATATATATATATATATATATATATATATATATATATATAGATGTACATATACATACATATAAATATATGTAAGTATATATGTGTATAAATATATATATATGTATATATACATGTGTATACAGTAGATATATGTGTATATAAATATATATATATATATATATATATATATATATATATATATATATATATATATATATATATATTTATATACATGTATATATATATTTACTTATATGTATATATATAATTTATATATATACATACATATGAGTCCAGTATACATATAAGCATATATGCATAAACAGATACACGAACATAAATAAACCGTCTGACAACACACTGCCAAGAAACAACAATCAATTCAACAAAGAAACACTTTTTGAAATCAGAGTTACTGAATAAACACGAAATAAATTATTAGAGCAAATGTCTACTTCCGCCTTATAAAAAATCATCGCAAAATGTGAAACCTTGGAACCCGAAAGAAGAATTTCGACATAAACAGCTACAAAAAAAAAAAAAACTGTTCCCAGACATTAAACATTTACGGGTATCGCCTCTGTGATAAAAGTAAATCAAAACGAAACTGGTTTCACAACGCAAGGGAATTCGAGGAAACAGTTACCTGCACTTAACAAACATTTGGTACATGCAATCCGGTACTTACGTTTCGCAGCAAACTTCCTGAAAAGAAAAATAAGGAAGAAGATGAATATGGATCGTGTTTATTACCAATAGAAATGTTCGATGTAATTATTAATGATACTCGTGCAAGTTGGAGCAATCACACATCATAAGAAGAGAAACATTTAAGGAAAATTTATTGTACATCACAAGCAGAGAAACTTTTAAGGAAAAGGTTATTGTACATCATAAGCAGAGAAACTTTTAAGGAAAAAGTTATTCAGAGAAAGTTTTAAGGGACAAGTTATTGTACATCACAAGCAGAGAAACTTTTAAGGAACAAGTTATTGTGCATCATAAGCAGAGAAACTTTTAAGGAACAAGTTATTGTACATCATAAGCAGAGAAACTTTTAAGGAACAAGTTATTGTACATCACAAGCAGAGAAACTTTTAAGGAACAAGTTATTGTACATCACAAGCAGAGAAACTTTTAAGGGACAAGTTATTGTACATCACAAGCAGAGAAACTTTTAAGGAACAAGTTACTGTACATCAAAAGCAGAGAAACTTTTAAGGAAAAGATTATTCTACATCATAAGCAGAGAAACTTTTAAGGAACAAGTTATTGTACATCATAAGCAGAGAAAAGTTATTTTAAGGAAAAGTTATTGTACATCACAAGCAGAGAAACTTTTAAGGAACAAGTTATTGTACATCATAAGCAGAGAAACTTTTAAGGAAAAGTTATTGTACATCACAAGCAGAGAAACTTTTAAGGAACAAGTTATTGTACATCATAAGCAGAGAAAATTCTAAGGAAAAGCTTACTGTACATCTAAAGCAGAGGAACTTTTAAGGAAAAAGTTATTGTACATCATAAGCAGAGAAACTTTTAAGGAAAAAGTTACTGTACATCATAAGCAGAGGAACTTTAAGGAAAAAGTTACTGTACATCATAAGCAGAGAAACTTTTAAGGAAAAAGTTATTGTACATCATAAGCAGAGGAACTTTTAAGGAAACGGTTACTGTACATCATAAGCAGAGGAACTTTTAATGAAAAAGTTACTGTACATCATAAGCAGTGAAACTTTTAATGAAAAGGTATTGTACATCACAAGCAGAGGAACTTTTAAGGAAACGGTTACTGAACATCATAAGCAGAGGAACTTTAAGGAAAAAGATATTGTACATCATAAGCAGAGAAACTTTTAAGGAAAAAGTGATTGTACATCATAAACAGAGGAACTTTTAAGGAAAAAGTTATTGTACATCATAAGCAGGGGAACTTTTCAGGAAAAAGTTATTGTACATCATAAACAGAGAAACTTTTAAGGAAAAAGCTACTGTACATCATAATCAGAAAAAACTTTTTAAGGAAACCGTTACTGTACATCATAATCAGAGGAACTTTTAAGGAAAAAGTTATTGTACATCATAAGCAGAGAAACTTTTAAGGAAAAAGTGACTGTACATCATAAACAGAGGAACTTTAAAGGAAAAACTTATTGTGCATCATAAACAGAGGAACTTTAAAGGAAAAAGTTATTGTACATCATAAGCACAGGATCTTTTAAGGAAAAGGTTATTGCACATCATAAGCAGAAAAACCTCTAAGGAAAAAAGTTATTGTACATCATAAGCAAAGGAACTTTCACAGAAAAAGTTATTACACATAGGCAGAGAAACTTCTAAGGAAAAAGTTATTGTACATCATAAACAGAGGAACATTTAATGAAAAAGTTATTTAATATCATAAGCAGAGAAACTTCTAAGGAAAAAGTTATTGTACATCATAAGCAGAGAAACTTCTAAGGAAAAAGTTATTGTACATCATAAGTAGAGAAACTTCTAAGGAACAAGTTATTGTACATCATAAGCAGAGGAACTTTCAAGAAAAAAGTTATTGCACATCATAAGGAAAGGAACTTCAAAGGAAAATGTTATTGTACATCATAAGCAGAGAAACTCCTAAGGAAAAAGTTACTGTACATCATAAGCAGAGGAACTTTTAAGGAAAAAGTTATTGTACATCATAAGTAGAGAAACCTCTAAGGAAAAAGTTATTGTACATCATAAGCAGAGAAACTTCTAAGGAAAAAGTGATTGTACATCATAAGCAGAGAAACTTTTAAGGAAAAAGTTATTGCACATCATAAGCAGAGGAACTTCTAAGGAAAATGTTATTGTACATCATAAGCAGAGAAGCTTCGAAGGAAAAAGTTATTGTATATCATAAGCAGAGGAACTTCTAAGGAAAAAGTTATTATATATCATAAAATGTTATTGTCATAAGTAGAAAACTTTGTAATTATAGAAACTTTTAAGGAAAAGGTTATTGCACATCATAAGCAGAGGAACTTTTAAGAAAAAAGTTATTGTACATCATAAACAGAGGAACTTTTAAGGAAAACGTTACTGTACATCATAAGCAGAGGAACTTTTAAGGAAACGGTTACTGTACATAATAAGCAGAAGAACTTTTAAGAAAAAAGTTATTGTACACCATAAACAGAGGAATTTTTAAGGAAAAAATTATTGTACACCATAGGCAGAGGAACTTTTAAGGAAAAAGTTATTGCACATCATAAGCAGAGAAACTTCTAAGGAAAAGGTTAATGTACTTCATGAGCAGAGAAACTTTTAAGGAAAAAGTTATTGTACATCATAAGCAGAGGAACTTTTAAGGAAAAGGTTATTGTACTTCATGAGCAGAGAAACTTTTAAGGAAAAAGTTATTGTACATCATAATCAGAGGAACTTTCAAGGAAAATGTTATCGTACACCATAAGCAGAGGTACTTTTCAGGAAAGAAAAAGTTATAGTACATCATAAGCAGAGAAACTTCCAAGAAAAAGTTACTGTACATCATAAGCAGAGAAACGTTTAAGGAAAAGGTTATTGTATATCATAAGCAGACGAAATTTTATGGAAAAGTTATTGTATATCATAAGCAGAGAAACTTTTAACGAAAATGTTATTGTAGATCATAAGCAGAGGAACTTTTAAGGAATAGATTATTGTACATCATAAGCAGAGAAACCTTTAAGGAAAAAGTTACTGTACATCATAAGCAGAGGAACTTTTAAGTAAAATATTATTGTACATTATAAGCAGAGAAACTTTAAGGAAAAAGTTATACATCATAAGCAGAGAAACTTTATTATTGTACATCATGAGCAGAGAAACTTTTAGGGAAAAGTTATTGTGCATCATAAGCAGAGGAACTTTTTAAGGATAAGGTTACTGTACTTCATAAGCAGAGAAACTTAGGGAAAAGTTATTGTGCATCATCATAAGCAGAGGAACTTTTAAGGAAAAAGTTATTGCATATCATAAGCAGAGAAACTTTTAGGGAAAAAGTTATTGTGCATCATAAGCAGAGGAACTTTTAAGGAAAAGGTTATTGTACATCATAAGCAGAGGAACTTTTAAGGAAAAGTTACTGTATATCATTTAAGAAAAAGGTTATTGTACAGAGAAAACTTTTGAGGAAAAGTTATTGTACATCATAAGCAGAGAAACCTTTAAGGAAAAGTTATTGAGAAACCAGAGAAACTTTAAGGAAGGAATAGGTTTTACTGTACATCATAAGCAGAGAAACTTTTAAGGAAAAAGTTATTATACATCATAAGCAGAGGAACTTTTAAGGAAAAAACTTTTAAGGAAAAAAGTTATTGTACATCATAAGAGAGAGGAACTTTTAAGAGATTGTAATCTAAGCAGAGAAACTTTTAAGGAAAAAGTTATTGTACATCATAAGAAACAGAGAAACTTTAAGGAAAAAAAAAAGTTATTGTACATCATAAGCAGAGAAACTTTTAAGGAAAAAGTTATTGTACATTAGAGAAACTAAGTAGAAAAACTTTTAAGGAAAAGTTATTGTTAAGAGGAACTTTAAAGGAAAAGCTTATTTTTATTACTGTATATCATAAGCAGAGAAACTTTTAAGGAAAAAGTTATTGTACATCATAAGCAGAGAAACTTTTGAGGAAAGAAACTTTTAAGGAAAAGGTTATTGTACATCATAAGCAGAGAAACTTTTTTTACTGTAGGGAAAAAAGGAAAAGGTTATTGTACATCATAAGCAGAGAAACTTTTTAGGAAAAACTTATTGTACATCATAAGCAGAATAGAAAGTTATTGTACATCATAAGCAGAAAAAAAAAAAAGTTATTGTACATCATATAAGAGAGAAACTTTTAAAAAAAAGTTATTGTTATTGTACATTACTGTACATAAAGCAGAGGAACTTTTAAGGAAAATTTATTGTACATCATAAGCAGAAAACTTTTAAGGAAAAGGTTATTGTACATCATAGAGAAACTTTTAGAAAAGTTATTTATTGTAGAGAAACTTTTATCATACATCATAAGCAGAGAAACTTTTTGTTGTACAGGAAAAAAAGTTATTGTACATCATAAGCAGAGAAACTTTTAAGGGAAAAATTGTTATAAGCAGAGGAACTGTTACATCATAAGCAGAGAAACTTTTAAGGAAAAAAGTTTTAAGGAAAAGTTATTGTACATTCATAAGCAGAGAAAACTTTTAAGGAAAATGTTATTGTACATCATAAGCAGAGGAACTTTTAAGGAAAAGGTTATTGTATATCATAAGCAGAGAAACTTTTAAGGAAAAACTTATTGGTTTATTGTACATCATAAGCAGAGAAACTTTTAAGGAAAAATTGTACATCATGAGCAGAGAAACTTTTAAAAAAGTTATGTACATCATAAGCAGAGGAACTTTTAACTACATCATGAGCAGAGAAACTTTAAGGAAAAGTTATTGTCATCATAAGCAGAGAAAACTTTTTTCAAGGAAAAACTTACTGTACATAATAAACAGAAGAACTTTTAAGGAAAATGTTATTGTACATCATAAGCAGAGGAACTTTTAAGCAGAGAACTTTTAAGGAAAGTTACTGTACATCATAAGCAGAGAAAAAGGAAAAAGTTACTTGTACATCATAAGCAGAGAAACTTTCATAACAAAAACTTTTAAGGAAAAAGTTATTGTACATCATAAGCAGAAACATTTAAGGAAAAAGTTATTGTATATCATAAGCAGAGCAGAGAACTTTAAACAGAAGAACTTTTTAAGGAAAAATGTTATTGTACATCATAAGCAGAGAAACTTTTAAGGAAAAAGCTTATTGATAAGAGAAAAACTTTTAACGAAAAAGTTATTACACTGAGCAGAGAAACTTTTAGGGAAAAAGTTATTGTACATCATAAGCAGAGAAACTTTTAAGGAAAAAGTTTACTTTTAAGGAAAAATGTTATTGTACATCATAAGCAGAGGAACTTTTCATAAGCAGAGGAAAAATTGTACATCATAAGCAGAGGAACTTTTAAGGAAAATTTATTATCATAAGAGAAACTTTTAAGTTATTGTGTACATTATTATAAAAAGAGAGAGAACTTTAAGGAAAATGTTATTGTACATCATAAGCAGAGGAACTTTTAAGGAAAATTTATACATCATAAGCAGAGGAACTTTAAGGAAAAGTTATTGTAAAAAGAGGAACTTCATAAGCAGAGGAAACGTTTAAGGAAAAGGTTATTGTATATTATAATAGAAAACAGAAAAAAGTTATTGTACATCATAATCAGAGAAACTTTTAAGGAAAACGTTATTGTAGCAGAGAAACTTTTAAGGAAAAAATTTATTGTACATCATAAGCAGAGAGAAAAGCGTTCATAGCAGAGAAAAACTTTTAACGATTGTACATCATAAATCAGAGAAACTTTTAAGGAAAAGTTATTGTACATCATAAGCAGAGAAACTTTTAAGGAAAAGTTTGTACATTGCAGAGAAACATTATAAAGTTTTTAAAAAGGAAAAAGCAGAGAAACTTATTGTACATCATAAGCAGAGAAACTTTTAAGGAAAAAGGTTATTACTTCATAAGCAGAGGAACTTTTAAGGAAAAGTTATTGTACATCATAAGAGAAACAGAGAAACATTTTAAGGAAAAACTTTTAAGGAAAAAGTTACTGTAACATTATAAGTTTAAGGAAAAGGTTATTGTACATCATAAGCAGAGAAACTTTTAAGGAAAAAAGTTATTGAACATCATCTTAAAAAAGCAGTACATCATAGCAGAGAAACTTTTAAGGAAAAGGTTATTGTACATCATAAAGCAGACAGAACTTTTAAGGAAAGTTATTGTTATCATAAAGCAGAGAAACTTTTAAGGAAAAGGTTATTGTACATCATAAGCAGAGAAACTTTTAAGAAAAAGTTATTGTACATCATAATCAGAGAAATTTTAAGGAAAATTTATTGTACATCATAAGCAGAAAACTTTTAAGGAAAAAAGTTATTGTACATTAAAAAAAGTTATTGTACAGGTTATTGTATTGTGCATCATAAGCAGAGAAACTTTTTAAGAAAAAAGAGAAACTTTTAAAAAGTTATGCACAGAGAAACTTTAAGGAAGAGAAAAACTTTTAAGAAAAAAGTTATTGTACATCATAAGCAGAGAAACTTTTAAGGAAAAGTTATTGTACATCATAAGCAGAGAAACTTTTAAGGGAAAAAGTTATTGTACATCATAAAGCAGAATCATGGGCAGAGGAAACTTTTTAAGGAAAAAGTTTATTGTACATCATAAGCAGAGAAACTTCCAAGGAAAAAAGTTATTGTACATCATAAGCAGAGAAACTTTTAAGGAAAAAGTCATAAGCAGAGGAACTTTTAAGGAAAGGTTATTGTACTTTTAAGCAGAGAAAAAAGAAAAGGAAAATGTTATTGTACATCATAAGCAGAGAAACTTTAACATCATAAGCAGGAAAAGGTTATTGTACATCATAAGCAGAGAAACTTTTAAAGAAAAATTTAACATCATTTTTAAGGAAAAGTTTATTGTACATCATAAAGCAGAGAAACTTTTTGAAAAAATTTATTGTACATCATAAGTAGAGAACTTTTAAGGAAAAGGTTATTGTACATCATAAGCAGAGAAACTTTTAAGGAAAAAGTTATTGTACATCATAAGCAGAGAAACTTTTAAGGATTGGAAAAAAGTTATTGTACATCATAAGCAGAGGAAACTTTTAGAAATCATAAGCAGAGGAACTTTTTAGGAAAAAGTTACTGTACATCATAAGCAGAGAAACTTTTAAGGAAAAGTTATTGTACATCATGAGCAGAGAAACTTTAAGGAAAAAGTTATTGTGCATCATAAGCAGAGGAACTTTAAAAAAAGGTTATTGTACATCAAAAGCAGAGAAACTTTAAGGAAAAAGTTATTCATAGCAGGGAAAAGGAAAAGGTTACTGTACATCATAAGCAGAGAAACTTTTAATCACAATCAGAAAAAAATTTAAGGAAACCGTTGTACATCATAAGCAGAGAAACTTTAAGGAAAAAGTTATTGTACATCATAAGCAGAGAAACTTTTACATAAGCAGAGGAACTTTTAAGGAAAAGTTATTGTACATCATAAGAGAGAAAACTTTTAAGCAGAGAAACTTCTTAGGGAAAAAGTTATTGTACATCATAAGCAGAGAAACTTTTAAGGAAAAGGTTATTGTACATCATAAACAGAGGAACTTTTAGTTATTGTACAGAAGAAACTTTAAGGAAAAAAGTTATTGACATCATAAGCAGAGGAACTTTAAGGAAAAAAGTTATTGTACTTCATAAGTAGAGAGAAAACTTTTTAGGAAAAACTTATTTATTGTACATCATAAGCAGAGAAAAGTTATTGTACATCATAAGCAGAGAACTTTAAAGGAAAAATTTATTGTACATATAAGAGAAACTTTTAAGGAAAAAAGGTTAAGGAAAAAGTTGTACATCATAAGCAGAGGAACTTTTAAGGAAAAGGTTATTGTACATCATAAGCAGAGAACTTTATAATCATAAGCAGAAAAAGGAAAAGTTATTGTACATCATAAGCAGAGAAAAAGGAAAAAGTTATTTCATAAGCAGAGAAACTTTTTTAAGAAAAGAGGTTATTATAAGTTACATACATCATAAGCAGAGAAAAAGAAAAGGAAAAGGTTATTGTACATCATAAGCAGAAAAACTTTTAGAAAAAGTTACTGCACATCATAAGCAGAGGAAAAAAAAGTTATTGTACTTCATGAGCAGAGAACTTTTAAGAGAGAAACTTTTTAAAGTACATCATAAGCAGAGAAACTTTAAGGAAAGGAAAAGTTATTGTACATCATGAGCAGAGAAACAACGAAATATTGTAGATTATTGTACATCATAAGCAGAGAAACTTTTTATTGTACATAAGCAGAGGAACTTTTAAGGAAAGAATATTGTACATCATGAGCAGAGAAACTTTTAAGGAAAAATAAGTTATTGTACATCATCATAAGAGCAGAAACTTTTAAGGAAAATGTTATTGTACATCATAAGCAGAGGAACTTTTAAGGAAAACATCATAAGCAGAGATGTTACTGTCATAAGCAGAGAAACTTTTAAGGAAAAAGGTACATCATAAGTAGAGGAACTTTTAAGGAAAAAGGTTATTGTACATCATAAGCAGAGGAACATTTTTTAAGAAAATAAGAGAGGAACTTTAAAGTTGTCATCATGAGCAGAGAAACTTTGGAAAAGTTAATAAGCATGAGAAAAAGGGTTATTGTACATCATTAAGCAGAGAACTTTTAAGAAACTTTTAAGAAAAAGTTATTGTACATCATAAGCAGAAACCTGAGGAAAAAGGTTACATATCATAAGCAGAGAAACTTTTTGTAACATGAGCAGAAAACTTTTAAGGAAAAAGTTACTGTACATCAATAAGCAGAAACTTTTAGAAAAAGTTATTGTACATAAGTACTTTTAAGGAAAAGTTATTGTACATCAGTACATTTAAACAAAAAAGTATAATCAGAGAGAAACTTTTAAGGAAAAAGAGAAACCTTTACATCATAAGCAGAGAAAACTTCTGAGAAAAAGGAAAAGTTATTGTACATCATAAGCAGAGAAACTTTTGAGAAAATTAAAGAGTTATTGTACATCATAAGCAGAGAAACTTTTAAGGAAAAGGTTATTGTACATCATGAGCAGAGAAAAAAGTTATTGTTCACAGTAGAGGAACTTTTTAAGGAAAAGGTTATTGTAGAGCAGAGAAACGTTTAGGAAAAAGTTATTGTTGTGCATCATAAAAAAGTTATTGTACACATAGAACTTTTAAGCATAAGCAGAGAAACTTTTAGGGAAAAAGTTATTGTGCATCATAAGCAGACGAACTTTTAAGGAAAAGGTTACTGTTCATCATAAGCAGAGGAACTTCTAAGGAAAAGGTTATTGTACATCATAAGCAGAGGAACTTTTAAGGAAAAGTTATTGTACATCATAAGCAGAGAAACTTTTAAGGAAAAAGTTATTGTACATCATAAGCAGAGAAACTTTTAAGGAAAAGGTTATTGTACATCATAAGCAGAGGAACTTATAAGGAAAATGTTATTGTACATCATATGCAGAGAAACTTTTAAGGTTACATATTGTACATCATAAGAAACTTTTAGGAAAAGGTTATTGTACATCAGAGAGAACTTCTAAGGAAAAGGTTATTGTACTTCATAAGTAGAGGTTTTAAGGAAAAATTGTACATCATATTGTCATCATTTTAAGCAAGTTGTTATATATCATAAGCAGAGGAACTTTTAGGAAAAAGAGTTATTGTACATCATAAGCAGAGAAAACTTTTAAAAAAAAAAACTGTAAGCAGAGAAACAAGAAAACTTTTAGAAACTTTTAAGGAAAAATGTTATTGTACATCATAAGCAGAGAAACTTTTAGCAGAGAAACTTTTAAAAAAGTTATTGTACATCAAAAAGTTACTGTACATCATAAACAGAAACTGAACATCATAAGCAAAAAAGGTTTATTGTACATCATAAGCAGAGAAACATTTACGGAAAAAGTTATTGTACACACTATAGAGCAGAGAAACCTTTAAAAAAAGATTATTGTACAATATAAGCAGAGGAACTTTTAAGGAAAAGGCATTGTTACAGAGAAGAAACTTTTACATGATGAGCAGAAAACTTTTAAGGAAAAAGTTATAAGCTGAGAAACATTTAAGGAAAAGGTTATTGTACATCATAAGCAGAGGAACTTTAAGGAAAAGTTATTGTACATTATAAGCAGAGAAACTTTTAAGGAAAATTTATACATCATAAGTAGAGAAACTTTTAAGGAAAAGGTTATTGTACATCATAAGCAGAGGAACAGAAGGAAAAGTTATTGTACATTATAAGCAGAGAAACTTTTAAGGAACTTTTAAGAAAAAGGAAACTATTGTACATTATAAGCAGAAAAGGAACTTTTTTAAGGAAAAATTTATACATCATAAGCAGAGAAACTTTTAAGGAAAAGTTATTGTACATCATTAGCAGAGAAACTTTTTGAAAAGTTACTGTACATCATAAGCAGAGGAACTTTTAAGGAAAAGGTTATTGTACTTCATAAGCAGAGAAACTTTTAAGGAAAAAGTTATTGTAATCATAATCAGAGAAACTTTTAGGGAAAAGGTTATTGTTATTGTACATCATGAGCAGAGAAAAACTTTTAAGGAAAAAAGTTATTGTACATTATAAGAGAGGAACTTTTAAGGAAAAGTTATTGTACTTCATGAGCAGAGAAACTTATTGTGCATCATAAGCATAGGAAAAGGAAAAAAAGGAAAAGTTATTGTACATCATAAGCAGAGAAACTTTTAAGAGGAAAAAGGAATATGTTATTGTACATCATAAGCAGAGAAACTTTTAAGGAAAAGGTTATTGTACATCATAAGCAGAGAAACTTTTAAAAAGTTTTTGTACATGATAAGCAGAGAAACTTTTAAGGAAAATGTTATTGTACATCATAAGCAGAAAAAGGAACTTTTTTAAGGAAAAGGTTATTGTACTTCATAAGCAGAGAAACTTTCAAGGAAAAAAAGTTAATGCACATCAGAAAACTTTTAAGGAAAATTAAGAGAAAACTTTTAAGGAAAAAGTTACATACATCATAAGCAGAGAAATTTTAAGGAAAAGGTTATTGTACATCATAAGCAGAGAAACTTTTAAGGAAAAAATTTTTGTACATCATAAGCAGAGAAACTTTTAAGGAAAATGTTACTTGTACATCATAAGAGAAACCTTTAAGGAAAAAAGACATAAGGAAAAAGTTATTGTACATCATAAGTAGAGAAACTTTTAAGAAAAAGGTTATTGTACATCATAAGCAGAGAAACTTTTAAGGAAAAAGAAACATCATAAGTAAGAAAAGGTTATTGTACATCATAAGCAGAGAAACTTTTAAGGAAAATTGTTATAAGCTATCATCATAAGCAGAGAAAAGGAAAGGTTTTTTATAAGCAGAAAAGTTATTGTACATCATAAGCAGAGAAACTTTTAGGAAAATTATAAGCACTTTTACATCATAAGCAGAGAAACTTTTAAGGAAAAACATCATTAGCAGAGAAACTTGTACATCATAAGCAGAGAAACTTTTAAGGAAAAGTTATTGTACATCATAAGCAGAGAAACTTTTAAGGAAAAAGTTATTGTACATCATAATCAGAGAAACTACATCATAAAGAGGAACTTTTAGGAAAGCTTAGGAAAGCAGGTTAACATCATAAAGCAGAGAGAAACTTTTTAAGGAAAATTTATTGTACATCACAAGCAGAGAAACTTTTAAGGAAAAAGGTTACTGTACATCATAAGCAGAGAAACTTTTAAGGAAAAAAGTTATTACTGTACTTCATAAGCAGAGAAACTTTTAAGGAAAAGTTATTGTACATCATGGAAAAGCATAGAGCAGAGAAACTTTAAGGGAAAATTTAAGGAAAAATTTATTGTACATCATAGTAGTTTTATAAAAAAGGAAAAAGTTTTTGTACTTTTTGAGGAAAAGCTTATTGTACATCATAAGAGCAGAGAAACTTTAGGGAAAAACTTATTGTACATCATAAGCAGAGGAACTTTAAAGGAAAAGGTTATTGTACATCATAAGAGAGGAACTTTGTAACCATAAGGAAAAAGTTATTGTACATCATAAGCAGAGAAACTTTTAAGGAAAAGTTATTGTACATCATAAGCAGAGAAACTTTAAGGAAAAGGAAAAGTTAAGAGAAACTTCATAAGCAGAGGAACTTTTAAGGAAAAAGTTATTGTACATCATAAGCAGAAAACTTTACGGAAAAAGTTATTGTACATCATAAGCAGAGGAACTTTTAAGGAAAAGGTTATTGTACATCATTAAGAGGAACAGAGAAACTTTTAAGGAAAAAGTTATTGTACATCATGAGCAGAGAAACTTTTAAGGAAAAATTGTACATTATAAGCAGAGGAACTTTTAAGGAAAAGGTTATTGTACTATCATGAGCAGAGAAACTTTAAGGAAAAAGTTATTGTACATCATGAGCAGAGAAACTTTTAAGGAAAAAATTTATTGTAAAAGCAGAGCAGAACTTTTAAGGAAAAGCTTTAATGTACTTTATTGTACAGAGAAACTTTTTATTGGGAAAAGGAAAAAGTTGTTGTACATCATAAGCAGAGAAACTAGAGGAACTTATTGTACGTTATAAGGAAAAAGGAAAAGGTTATTGTACATCATAAGCAGAGAACTTTTAAGGAAAAAGAAAATTGTACATCATAAGCAGAGAAACTTAAGAGAAACTTGTATTGTACATCATAAGCAGAGAAACTTTTAAGGAAAAAGTTATTGTACATCATAAGCAGAGGAACTTCGTTAAAAAAGGTTATTGTACTTCATAGCAGAGAAACTTTTAAGGAAAAAGTTACTACATCATAAGCAGAGAAACTTTTAAGGAAAAAGGTTATTGTACATAGGTTATAAAGCAGAGAAACTTTTTAAAGAAAAAGTTATGAGCAGAGGAACTTTAAGGAAAAAGTTACTGTACATAATAAGCAGGAACTTTTAAGGAAAAGCAGAGAAAACTTTTACTGTACATTTTAAGGAAAAGTTATTGTACATCATAAGCAGAGAAACTTTTAAGGAAAAGGTTATTGTACATCATGAGCAGAGAAACTTTTAAGGAAAAGTTATTGTACATTATAAGTAGAGGAACTTTTAAGGAAAAGCTTATTGTACTTCATGAGCAGAGAAACGTTTAGGGAAAAAGTTGTTGTGCATCATAAACATAGGAACTTTTAAGGAAAAGGTTATTGTACTTCATAAGCAGAGAAACTTTTAGGGAAAAAGTTATTGTGCATCATAAGCAGACGAACTTTTAAGGAAAAGGTTACTGTTCGTCATAAGCAGAGGAACTTCTAAGGAAAAGGTTATTGTACATCATAAGCAGAGGAACTTTTAAGGAATATGTTATTGTACATCATAAGCAGAGAAATTTCTAAGGAAAAGTTATTGTACATCATAAGCAGAGAAACTTTTAAGGAAAAAGTTTTTGTACATTATAAGCAGAGGAACTTTAAGGAAAATGTTATTGTACATCATATGCAGAGAAACTTTTAAGGAAAAAGTTATTGTACATCATAAGCAGAGGAACTTCTAAGGAAAAGGTTATTGTATATCATAAGTAGAGAAACTTTTAAGGAAAAGGTTATTGTATATCATAAGTAGAGAAACTTTTAAGGAAAAGGTTATTGCACATCATAAGCAGAGAAACTTTTAAGGAAAAAGTTGTTATATATCATAAGCAGAGGAACCGTTAAGAAAAAAGTTATTGTACATCATAAGCAGAGAAACTTTTAAGGAAAACGTTACTGTACATAATAAACAGAAGAACTTTTAAGGAAAATGTTATTGTACATCATAAGCAGAGGAACTTTTAAGAAAAAGTTATTGTACATCATAAGCAGAGAAACTTTTAACGAAAAAGTTACTGTACATCGCAAGCAGAGAAACTTCTAACAAAAAGGTTATTGTACATCATAAGCAGAGAAACATTTACGGAAAAAGTTATTGTACACTATGAGCAGAGAAACCTTTAACAAAAAGATTATTGTACAATATAAGTAGAGGAACTTTTAAGGAAAAGCTTATTGTACTTTATGAGCAGAGAAACTTTTAGGGAAAAAGTTATTGCACATCATAAGCTGAGAAACTTTTAAGGAAAAGGTTATTGTACATCATAAGCAGAGGAACTTTTAAGGAAAGGTTATTGTACATTATAAGCAGAGGAACTTTTAAGGAAAATTTATACATCATAAGCAGAGGAACTTTTAAGGAAAGGTTATTGTACATTATAAGCAGAGGAACTTTTAAGGAAAGGTTATTGTACATTATAAGCAGAGGAACTTTTAAGGAAAATTTATACATCATAAGCAGAGGAACTTTTAAGGAAAAGTTATTGTACATCATTAGCAGAGAAACTTTTAAAGAAAAAGTTACTGTACATCATAAGCAGAGGAACTTTTAAGGAAAAGGTTATTGTACTTCATAAGCAGAGAAACTTTTAAGGAAAAAGTTATTGTACATCATAATCAGAGAAACTTTTAGGGAAAAAGTTATTGTACATCATGAGCAGAGAAACTTTTAAGGAAAAATTTATTGTACATTATAAGCAGAGGAACTTTTAAGGAAAAGCTTATTGTACTTCATGAGCAGAGAAACTTTTAGGGAAAAAGTTATTGTGCATCATAAGTAGAGGAACTTTTAAGGAAAAGGTTATTGTACATCATAAGCAGAGAAACTTTTGAGGAAAAAGTTACTGTACATCATAAGCAGAGAAACTTTTAAGGAAAAATTTACTGCACATAATAAGCAGAGGAACTTTTAAGGAAAAGGTTACTGTACATCATAAGCAGAGAAACTTTTAAGGAAAAAGTTACTGTACATAATAAGCAGAGGAACTTTTAAGGAAAAGGTTACTGTACTTCATGAGCAGAGAAACTTTCAAGGAAAAAGTTAATGCACATCATAAGCAGAGAAACCTTTAAGGAAAAAGTTATTGTACATCATAAGCAGAGAAACTTCTAAGGAATAGGTTATTGTACATCATACGCAGAGAAACCTTAAAGGAAAAAGTTTTTGTACATCATAAGCACAGGAACTTTTAAGGGAAAGGTTACTGTACATCATAAGCAGAGAAACTTTCAAGAAAAAGGTTATTGTACATCATAAGCAGAGAAACCTTTAAGGAAAAGGTTATTGTACACCATAAGCAGAGGAACATTTAAGGATAAGTTATTGTATATCATAAGCAGAGAAATTTTTAAGGAAAAAGTTATTGTACTTCATAAGCAGAGAAACTTTTAGGAAAAGGTATTGTACATCGTAAGCAGAGAAACTTTTAAGGAAAAAGTTAAGGTACATCATAAGCAGAGAAACTTTTAAGGAAAAAGTTATTGTACACTATGAGCAGAGAAACCTTTAAGGAAAAAGTTATTGTGCATCATAAGCAGAGGAACTTTAAAGGAAAAGGTTATTGTACATCAAAAGCAGAGGAACTTAAGGAAAAGGTTACTGTACATCATAAGCAGAGAACTTTTAAGGAAAATTTATTGTACATCACAAGCACAGAAACTTTTAAGGAAAAGGTTACTGCACATCATAAGCAGAGGAACTTTTAAGGAAAAGGTTATTGTACTTCATGAGCAGAGAAACTTTTAAGGAAAAAGTTATTGTACATCATGAGCATAGAAACTTTTAAGGAAAAATTTATTGTACGTTATAAGCAGAGGAACTTTTAAGGAAAAGCTTATTGTACTTCATGAGCAGAGAAACTTTTAGGGAAAAACTTATTGTGCATCATAAGCAGAGGAACTTTAAAGGAAAGGTTATTGTACATCATAAGCAGAGGAACTTAAGGAAAAGGTTATTGTACATCATAAGCAGAGAACTTTTAAGGAAAATTTATTGTACATCACAAGCAGAGAAACTTTTAAGGAAAAAGTTACTGCACATCATAAGCAGAGGAACTTTTAAGGAAAAGTTATTGTACATCACAAGCAGAGAAACTTTTACGGAAAAAGTTACTGCACATCATAAGCAGAGGAACTTTTAAGGAAAAGGTTATTGTACTTCATGAGCAGAGAAACTTTTAAGGAAAAAGTTATTGTACTTCATGAGCAGAGAAACGTTTAAGGAAAAGGTTATTGTACATTATAAGCAGAGGAACTTTTAAGGAAAAGGTTATTGTACTTCATGAGCAGAGAAACTTTTAAGGAAAAAGTTATTGTACTTCATGAGCAGAGAAACTTCTAAGGAAAAATTTATTGTACATTATAAGCAGAGGAACTTTTAAGGAAAAGCTTAATGTACTTCATGAGCAGAGAAACTTTTTGGGAAAAATTTATTGTGCATCATAAGTAGAGGAACTTTTAAGGAAAAGGTTATTGTACATCATAAGCAGAGGAACATTTAAGGAAAAGTGATCGTATATCATAAGCAGAGAAACTTCTAAGGAATAGGTTATTGTACATCATAAGCAGAGAAACTTTTAAGGAAAAAGTTATTGTACATCATAAGCAGAGGACCTGTTAAGGAAAAGGTTATTGTACTTCATGAGCAGAGAAACTTTTAAGGAAAAAGTTACTGTACATAATAAGCAGAGGAACATTTAAGGAAAAGGTTATTGTACTGTACTTAATAAGCAGAGAAACTTTTAAAGAAAAAGTTACTGTACATAATAAGCAGAGGAACTTTTAAGGAAAAGGTTATTGTACTTCATGAGCAGAGGAACTTTTAAGGAAAATGTTACTGTACATCATAAGCAGAGGAACTTTTAAGGAAAAGGTTATTGTACATCATAAGCAGAAGAACTTTTCAAGTTATTGTACATCATAAGCAGAGAAACCTTTAAGGAAAAGGTTACTGTACATCATACCTTTTCCTGTACATCATAAGCAGAGAAACTCTTAACTAAACATAATTTTTTTTTTGTTTATTTGTTTGCTTAACGTTAAATTGCATATTATGATTTCAAGCAGCAGGTCTGTAATGCACCTAGAAGACTTAAAGTAATTGAAAAGGCGATATAGAAGGAAGGTAAATATAAGGAACTTATGAAAGCAATACCATTAAAATTTCGTAATCAAGAATCAGTGTATAATTTTTTAAAGCAATAAGTTTTTTGGAACAGTTTCAGAACTCACTCCACATCAGTATAATAATAATGAGGTTACCAGATATAAAAAAACTATGTGTACAGGTAACCTTTATTTCAATAAAAAGAATATATATATATATATATATATATATATATATATATATATATATATATATATATATATATATATATATATATATATATATATATACACACACACACAAATATTAAGCTGCAATTATCATTTAATATCCATTTCACTTTACCTTAGGAATAACTGGCGTCCAATTGGAACTATAATTAATCGCCTAAACAGATGGTTGGTCTGTCACTGTCATTCGATGTTTCTAAACTAAGAATTGGTTCGAATCCTGCCGAGACGAAGCACTTATCACTTATAAATCCCTTTGGGTGTAAGTTGATCCTAATGTATAATGAAGTGAATATTAAACGATATTTATGGCTTAATATTTGTGAATAAAAAAAGTCACGTGTATGTGATATAGAGCCAAAATTATGACATTTTTTGTCTGTAAAGTGAAGCACAGGGGGACTTCCGGTCATTCAGCTCGAAGACTATGAAAGGAGGGAGTTAGATCGGTTGGATAGTTACTAAGACAACGAGATCCAGGAAATAAGCAAGGTGAAGTAGTATAAGGTTCTACAGGTGAAACTGGGAGAAAACTCCACAGTTGCACTAAGAAGTCATAGTTAGAGAGAGAGAGAGGTTGGACGGCAAGACTGCAGAAAAGAAGCGGGATTGGAGGTACTGTAAAAGGCTAAAAAAGGGGCTGCAAAAACCATGCTTTTATGGGATGAGGTTGCTAGCTCCATCCCTTTTTGAAACCTGGTTTTGACCACCACAGTCTCCTAACTACCACTTACACAACTCATTGCTTAGATTATCAGGGGCACAATGGTTTTTTTTTTTACATAGTGTACCTATCTAATTGTCAGTCTTGAAGATGAACTGGAAACCCATACACATATAAGTGTGTATGTACATTATATTTATATATATATATATATATATATATATATATATATATATATATATATATATATATATATATATATATATTATATATATATATATATATTTACAAACACTACGCTGCAAATGTCGTTCAATATCCAATTCGCTCTACTTCTGGAATATCACCGAAAGGGAATTAAAATTGATAAACAATTCGGTGCCGGGAAGACTCGAACGCCCGATAGTACGGATCGACGACTTTCAGTGACGTCGGTAACGTAACCACAATATGAATATATTTATATATATATATATATATATATATATATATATATATATATATATATATATATATATATATATATATATATATATATATATATAATGTGCTTATAGAAAAAAATTAAGTATATCTTAGTTTAACCAGACCACTGAGCTGATTAACAGCTCTCCTAGGGCTGGCCCGAAGGATTAGATTTATTTTTACGTGGCTAAGAACCAATTGGTTACCTAGCAACGGGACCTACAGCTTATTGTGGAATCCGAACCACATTGTAGCGAGAAATGAATTTCTATCACCAGAAACAAATTCCTCTTGTTCTTCACTGGCCGGTCGGAGATTCGAACTCGCGACCAACAGAGTGATAGCTGAGAACGGAACCCGCTCACCCAGCGAAGAACTATGTGCTTATAGATCCACAGAAGAGCGATAAAAGCTATACATAAAATAATAATACCCACAATATAAAAACATAAAAAAAGGGCGATATTGACAAAAAAAAAAATTACAATTGTAGGAAAGCTTTACCAAGAATAACCAATAAATCATTAAGAGAATAGAGGAAATATTAACTTTCAAAGAAGTAAGCTAAAGTATATCAGCTTGTCATACGAAAGACCAGGTCCACCGAAGCAAGAACGTTAGAACTAAACAGTTCAAACTTTATTCGATAATCATCCTTCCTTCATCTAGTTACTCTTCGGGGATCTCATTCATGATCTTGCTATAATAAATCTAAGAGAATTCTAGTTTATATTGCCTATACGGAAGTCCTACATCTCCATCTAGTTTTAAAAAAGGAGATAGCGCAACCAACGTCTCGTTAGGGCAGCAGTGAACTGCATTTTCAGAGATCCGATAATCATACGAGAGGATCCCACCCACCCGACCGCCCGCCCGACCTCCATCATCCCAAGTATAAGGAATAACTGCATACCACAAATACGTAATGACTAATTTTCTTCTAATGACGTTCGTCTATTCCGTAAAGACCTGACAATTACGCTGCCATTACGACTAATAATGTTGTATCCTAAAGCGCTCTGGCTACCGCCCTCTCCTCCTCCTCCTCATCCTCCTCCTCCTCCACTTTTTCCAACATCCTTCTCGAGCTTTTTTTTCTTATTCTTCTTTTTTCTTTTACAGACACTAAATGAACATCCCGTTGCTGTCTCCTATCTCCAATCTTCCCCCAAACTCCCTAACCCCCCACACCACTATATTAGTAATAACTGCTAGCAAAAACGACCCTTTGGCTAAAGATCAGAGGACATGCCTTGCTCTGAAGATCGCACTCCAGTATCAGTGACCACTACAGGAGGGAGACAAAGCCACTGATCTGTCTCGGGAAGGGACGATTCCTATGGCACGGGAAAAGAGAAATACTTAGGAATTCAGACTTGAAATGGGATTTCGAATTACACTTCTGACGAAAAGAAGAACTTTTGACTCTCATTTGTGGACTGAATGGATTTTAGGGTCTCTCTCGAGAAAAATACAAACGCAACACTCACTGCGATTCAAGATCGCCTGCATCCTTATGAAACCTCTCGAAACACGACTAAAATTACGCTCATCAAGACCCTGTCATCAATCACAATAGCAGTTATTAAAGAGGGAAAAACTCTCGTCAGGAAACACATGGTTAACTCTGATCGTCTGATCTACTGCAGTCGTCATCTGTTACTTGCCCCTCTGGACTTGTGTGTGTGCGTCATACTTCAAATTTGGCTTTCGGGGGGATGATGGTTCCTGATTGCGTTGACAGCTACGAATTTTATTCAGACTCTTAACACTCAACAAATATTTATATTGCTCACTTTTCGTCTGAGAGCTAAAGTTAATTTGACTTCATTTGATTTATGGAAATTCGGCTAAAAAGCCAAGTACCGAGGCAATTTCAGCCTTTCAGTGCTTTAGACAGTGAAGAGAGGGAGTTCGGGGGGTTGGACAGAAAGACTAAAGAAAGGAAGGAAGCGGAACGTAAAGTAAAACGCTAAAAAGTGGGTGCAGCTAAGGGTGCTGCAAGCAACCTTTAGTAATGCCTACAGTGTACCACGTGAGGTGGACTGCCAAAAATTAGGAACTAAATTAGTTTTACGGGAAATAAGAAATCTCTCTCGTGTGGATGGCATAAGTGTTCAGCTAATCCGCTTTGCATGAACAGTGTACATGAGACAGTAAATATACAAATATAATCTCTGGAGTTACGCCGGACGTGGTATCCATGATAAGAGAAACTGCACGATGAAATTATTTACCTTAGTGACTTAGCCATGAGAATATTTCACAAAATTACCTTAAGGTCAGTGAGAGAAAAAATTAAATTATAACAAATGCCTTTATAAAAGCATTCAAAAAGAACGAATTCTCAAAACCCCGGGTCTACTTCTGGAAGTCCCAAATTAGATATATAGAGTGACCCCGAGGAATATAGGCCCTGTCTCGACAACGATGGTTGTCTGTGGAAACAGTAACAGACTGTGACAGTACGCTCTACGTTCCGTTTTCTTTCTTTTTTTTTTATTCACTTCCATTTGCTGTTACAAATGCATTGTATGTGCTTTTCCTTTAGATGAGTCATTATTTTGTGTCCCTCTTCATTTGTCTTAAGACATTAAATTCATTTTTATACTATATATATATATATATATATATATATATATATATATATATATATATATATATATATATATATATATATATATATATACATACATACACACACACATTATATATATATATATATATATATATATATATATATATATATATATATATATATATATATATATATATACATGTGCGTGTGTGTATATATATTTATTATGTATATTATGACCCAAATCAAGGACACTTCAACTCTACCACTTATGTTATAATCCACATCTGTAGCTTTTGCCACTATGGAAAAGTTCCCTTCAAAAATCATCGCATCGTTACTGATAATAAGAAAGCTGGAACATGCTCAGCCACCAAAATTGTGACCTCTGACCTTTACGGCACTCCGAGAGTAATGCGCCGCACAAGATTGTCCCTCGGGTCTGCGTGTATATTCAGTTCCAAATACCCGTAATACTAAATAATAAACTTTATAGTAAACAAAAATTCCCCACAAGATGGGTTACGTAATTAAGTTATCTCATACTGACAGGAGACTTGTGATTGAAGCATATTTACTTAAGGAAAGTGGAAATATACTTAGCTTGTCATATACTGTTGGCTTTGACCTTATAACTTAACTCTAAAACTCTAGGCTAGATAAGGTATATATAAGTTTACAGAAAGAACCAGTGAAATCATTACACGTCAGTCAAATCAAGTTTTCGTATTTGACGAATTAAGATTCCAAACATATTACAGAGTAACATTATATAAAATATATATATATATATATATATATATATATATATATATATATATATATATATATATATATATATACATATATAAATATAAATTGTTGCAGTCAGTATCTATGACATCTTTCCAGTTCAGCTTTTTGTTGGTCATAAGCGGAACATATTTTAACTTGAGAGCAAGACTATTCCAAAAATCGCATTCTAGTAAATATAACAAGAAGACATGTATAAAAACATGAAACCAGGATTGTAATATGGTTGAAAAATTGTTTGTCAAAAATAAATGCAAAAGCACTGAAATGTAGAAACTTGTTGCCAATACAGAATATTTTAAAATCTAAATCAGTGAATAATAAGAGTTATATCAAATTGAGAAGGAAATTAGCAGAGAAAATTTAAGTAGCTGGTCAGATTTCAGTTGATTTATCTGTACCATGAAAATCTTTATTGCTTCTGTTAATGATACCAGGTCTCCAGAGGCTGTCATTTAAACCTAGGAAACTGACAGCATAACTTTACAACATTTATGACGGCAGAGAAAGATCTCTAAAGAATTATTCGAGAGGCCCTGAACCCAATGGGCTACAAACTTCAACGGAATTTTCTTCTGTACTGCAGAACGATTAAGACTGAAAGCTGCCACCTATTATGACTAGTTAATAAAATTCGATTTCATCCATCACCGAAAATTCTGCCGCGGAGAATCAAACACTCTTGTGGGTTGTTATCAAAAACTAGTTCCTGTTTACAGTGAGGAACCAGCTGCTGAATTTAACTTGCAGGTAACAGAGGACAGGTGCGAATGAAATATGAAGACACATTCACTTTTGTGATCTACCTTGATGCTCTTGCAAGATTCTCTTATTGACTGATGGCGTCATAGAATCACTTACCAGTGTCTCCTTGATTGCAGACCTTTTTCAAGACCCACTGGGTCATCTGCAGAAAGACGTAGTCCATAAAAAATAAGGTGCTCAAATGAATATGCGAGCAACTAAGTTGTGTTATAGGACAGAGGTACAAACTTCATCGGTTGAAATGTCATATAAGGCCAATAACTCAATTTAGACTAAAGATTTAAAGGTCAAATAAAGGGTGTTCGTCTACATTTCTATCCTTTGTAATTGAAAAAATAAATCTATTCTCAACTGACATTGTTCTGAGGTAATACAACATTAAAATGGCTAGGAATTTTATAAATATTTTGGGAGATATATGTCTATCAGAAATCAAATACGAGATTGATAAGCGTCAGACATTCAAAGTAACAACGCATATCAACTTCCTCAAATAGCACCGATCAAACTGACCACGAAATTCCGTTCGCCAGCAAAAGGAAAAAAAAAAGTCAGAATAACTCAATTTCGAAACATCCGTTGGTTAACAGGCAACATCCGGTGAAAAAGAAGAACAAAACGATCTCATTGCCTCAAGCAAACCCATTTCTGCCTTATGACGAGTGTAATATCAAATATAATGAAATACCGACGGGCATTTAAAAGAAAAAAAAAAAAGATCCTAATGATGTGCCGACCGCGGACCAGAAGGAGAGAGAAAGAGAGTGAGAGAGAGGGAGGGAGTGAAGGATACCCTTCGCCCGGTTTAGGATGAGGGTCTAGGGGAGAGACGAAGGGCATGGCCCACTGCTGCTCCACCACCAGGGAGAGATGACAAACCAACGGGTACTCATGCGGAACAGGAGGTGGAACAGGGAAGCTATAGCCTGGAGGAGGAGGGACGACGACTTCAGCTTTCTAGAGGCAGAAGCACCTGGCCATCACTTAGTAGTAGTAGCAGTATGAATATGCCTTTGCATCGGCTCCGGCACCAGGCTCTTTCTCGAAGGTTATTCTTTGATGCAGTAGTTGAAAACAAGAGCTTTTTCTTCAGCTATTGCAACACACCAAAGGAATGGGATAACGATTTTTAAAACTTTGGTTAGATAATCATCTTTAAGATGACATGAAAGCTAAAAGAGTTCGAATGACTTTAACACCCGTTATAAGTTACTTTCGATCTCTTTTCCAAATGCAAAAGTCGATCATAAAAACCAGTTTCTTTCTATATTTTACATATTCAGTACAATATAAACTAACGAATAAGGTCACTAATGAAAAGGTCACAACTCAAACTGTGACTTTATTAGGGAGGAGAAGCTATTTCCTCAACGGTCATTATCTTTAAATGACTACACTTTGCAATCTCTCTATGAAAAATGGTCCTCAGATTCTCTTCTTCGTCTGAACAATAAGCAAAGTGAGACTTTAATTTCTGCTTTCCGAGACGTTCACAACCCGCAAAATGAAGGCTCTATTTCTTACAAGGAGTAAAATCAAAATGTGAGAGAAACATCATTCTAATTAGCCAAGGCAGCCAGAAAAATTTGTAAGTCACCGATATAGGATTGTAGAAAACAAGATATCACAATTGCTGTAATGATTTATAACTGTTACCATGAAATATTCTGTGGAATTGTGGAGAATCGAGGATAATCTTATTCAGGTGGCTACTTTCATGTTAATAAGTCAAAAGGCAATCGGTTCATGAAAGATTTGTGTTTCATCTGCATCTGAATGTTGTTGAAAATATGTACTTCAAAAAGCTGGAATAAGGATAAAAAGATACACCTAATTTTTTCTCCTGACAACACGTCCAAATCACTTTAACGGGAAAACATTCATTAATACTAAAGCAGCGTTTGAAACTGTTTCCTATTCCCGAAATGTGGAGACTTCCCTCAAGAGAGATCTTTCCAAAAAATTACGACCAATGGAATATTTTACACTCATGAGTGCTCTAGAATAAGTCACAGGAAACAAATACGCAACTCAAACAGTGGAAGGAAAACTCGACATTTCAGTAAAATATCCCATATACGAAAAAAAAGGAAATTAAAAGAAACTGACGCATTGTACTATACGCACAAACGCGTTTGTTTTACATTCAAATGCGTAATTACTCTTGCACAGCATGGCTTTAATCAATATCAAAATACGTGGACGCGATGCAGAGCCGCCAGCCAGCGACGATAAAGAGCAAGGAATTCATATCTCACATTTCTCAGGCTCCAAATGAGCTGTAATCATTTGTCGCACGCTTAACAACTGCCATGAAGTCGCATTTCTCACGTGCCTCCCGCCCGGTGTCGTTTGAGGAGGTTGCGGAACGTGGCATTCGTGTGGATTTATGACTCTGGAGGTATAATAATTGAAGTTGCTTCGGAGAAGATCACATTCCTTCTAAGAAGTCCCCCGAGGAGCGAGCGCCAAAGAATGAAACGCCAACAACGCAAAACGATTTCAACTTCGTCGATAAAGAAGGCGCAACATTTTACACATTAAAGTAGGACGCCTAGTGGACTCTCCCAACCGCATTACGTCAAATATTTGAAATTATGGACTTTAAATAGAAATTGGGAATCTTAAATAATGGATTAAAGATAACTGAATTATAGAGAGTATCTTACAAGATGTTTGTGTGTTTGTATACTGTGTGTACATATATATATATATATATATATATATATATATATATATACATATACATATATATATATATATATATATATATATATATATATATATATATATATATATATATATATATATATATATATATATATATATATATATATATATATATATACTGTATACATATAAAGTATATACTTATATATATATATATATATGTATATACATACATATAGAGATATATATACATAGAGAGAGAGAGAGAGAGAGAGTACATCAGTTGTAATGCCAATCTAAGTAAAATTACTGACAATACCAAATGGAACATTACTAGCCATACAAATTACGTAGAGATACTAGTAATGCCAAGTGAAATACTATAACTAGCTTCGATGAACAAATGCATGTCATTGGCAAAAGTCCACCTGACCGTTACCCAGTTCCATGGCATTACTAGAAGTACGAAGTAAGAAGACAGTGAAAGGAATACCAAGCACAACAGTACAGGCAATGTCAGGTAAAAAGACATTATATACTAGTAGAACATAGCCAGTGACACCAGGTGCAAGGACGTTACCAGCAATATCAGGTAGAGGCAAGTTATTAACAAATTTTCTTATTAAAAAATCTGGTAATCAGAGAAACATTACCTGTGGGACAGTAAAATAAAGGCAAAAGGCCATTACTTATAGCAACAATAAAGAGTATCAATTTCCAGGGACAAGTAATGACCTAGATGACATATTTCAGTTGTCTCACGACGGGGGGTAAGCAAATGATTCTGTAACCAGTATTCTCAGACCTTGGGCTTTGCCATATTTGGACTAAAAACTTATGTATATAAGGTTTATTTATCTATTTTTCTTATTGACTATTCTGCCAATTATAAGTTAGTTGTGAACCAATTCATTCACTGATATTTTCTTTCATTATATATATATATATATATATATATATATATATATATATATATATATATATATATATATATATATATATATATATATATATATATATAATATATATATATATATATATATATATATATATAAAGCTACCTCTGGCGTGAGAAAAACACAGTATGTTAATACCTTTATAAAGAACAAATCTATAGAAACAAAGAATAGAAACCTCTGGTGTGGAAAAAACCTCTATATTCTAATACTTTTGGAAAAGAAAATTGTAAAAACATACAAAGTCAACCTCTGACGTGGAGTAAAACCTAGTTGAGTTAATGCATTCGTAACAAAAATCTATAAAAACAAAAATGCAACCTCTGGCGTGGAGTAAACCTTATAAGTTATTGCAATAATAAAAAAATCTTAGAAAAACAAAAATACAACCTCTGGAGTGGAGTAAAACCTCGTAAGTTATTGCACTAATAAAAAAAAATCTTAAAGAAAATATAAAAATGCAACCCCTGACGTGGAGTAAAACCTCATTTGTTACTCCATTTACAAAAAAATAAAAAAAAAAATGCAACCTCTGGCATGGAGTAAAACCCTGTAAGTTAATGCATTAGTAAAATAAAATTTATAAACTCATAAATAGGCAACTCTGGGGTGGAGTAAACCCTTGTAAGTCAGTGCCTTTGTAAAAAAAAAAAAATAAAAAGCTATAAAAACTAACAAAGGCAATCTCTAGCATGGAGTAAACTCCTTGAGATGATGCCTTTGCAAGAAAAAAAAATATATATATACATTTACACACATACGCACATGTATATATATACAAATAAAAACATATAAAGGCAACCTCTTGCATAGAGTAAAACCTCGTACATAAATGCCTTTGTAAAAAAAATAAATCAAACTATAAAAACTTACAACTGAAACCTCTGGCGCGGAGGAAAACCCCCTAAATTATTAACTTTTTAAAAAATATAAATAAAAATCTATATGAACATACAAAGGCAACCTCTGGCATGGAGTAAAACCCCATCAGTCCATGCCTTTGTATAAAACATTTAAAAAGTAAATATAAAATAAAAAGTCAACCTCTGACATGAAGTCAATCCCCATAAGTTAATCCCTCTGGAAAAAATAAATACAAATCATAAACACAAATTTTGGCATAAAGTCAAGCCCCATAAGTTAATGCCATGTTAAAAAAATTTATAAAAAAATTAATTTAAAAATCAAAGAAAACCTCTGGCATGAAGTCAAACCCCATATGCAAAGTTAACCTCTGGAGTGAAGTCAAATCTCATATGCAAAGTCAACGTCTGGCGTGAAGTCAAATCCCATATACAAAGTCAACCTCTGGGCATGAAGTCAAACCCCATATGCAAAATTAACCTCTGGCATAAAGTCAAATCCCATATACAAAGTCAACCTCTAGTGTGAAGTCAAATCCCATATACAAAGTCATGAAGTCAAATCCCATCTAGTCAACCTCTGAAGTCAAATCCCATATACAAAGTCCCTCTGGCATATCAAACCCCAAAGTCAACCTCTGACATGAAATCAAATCCCATATACAAAGTCAACCTCTGGGCATGAAGTCAAACCCCATATACAAAGTCAACCTCTGGCATGAAGTCAAACCCCATATGCAAAGTTAACCTCTGGCATGAAGTTAAACAAATCAACCTCTGGCATGAAGTCAGAGTCAACCTCTGGTGAATTCAAACCCCATGAAAGGCAACCAAATCAAACCCATATACAAAGTCAACCTCTGGGCATGTCAAGTCAAACCCCATATACAAACCCCAAATCAAAGTCAACCTCTGGCATGAAGTCAAACCCCAATAGCAAAGTCAACCTCTGGCATGAAGTCAAACCCCATATACAAAGTCAACCTCTGGCGTGAAGTCAAATCCCATATACAAAGTCATACTCTGACATGCAGTCAAATCCCATATACAAAGTCAACCTCTGGCATGAAGTCAAACCCCAATATCAAAGTCAACCTCTGGCGTGAAGTCAAACCCCATATACAAAGTCAACCTCTGGCATGAAGTCAAATCCCATATACAAAGTCAACCTCTGGCGTGAAGTCAAACCCCATTCACAAAGTCAACCTCTGGCATGAAGTCAACCCCATAGGCTAATGCCTTTGTAAAAATAAAATAAAATAATAAATACAAAATACAAAGCCAACCTCTGGCACGAAATAAAATCCCTGAGTTAATGCCTTTGTAAAAAATAAATAATATAAAATACAAAGCCAACCCCTGACACAAAGTAAAACCCATAAGTTCATACCTTTGTAAAATATAAAAAAATTAATATAAAATACAAAGACAACCTCTGGTATGAATTAAAACCCCGTAGAATACTGCCTTTGTAGAAAATAAATAAATAAATAAAAAATAAATATTAAATATAAATGAAACCTCTGGCATGAAGTAAAAGACATAAGTTGATGCCTTTTTAAAACAAAAAAAAATTAATAATATTAAAAATAAAATACAAAGGCAAACCATGGCGTTGAGTAAACCTAATATGTTATCGCTTTGGCTACAAAAAATAAAAAGTAAATGAAAATGTAAAGGCAACCCCGTAAGGTATTGCCTTTGCAAAAAAAAAAATAAATAAAAATACTTGAAAATATTCAAAGGCATCCACTCACGTATCTAAACCTGCCATAAAAGTTGATGACCAATTTTTAAAAATAAAAATGAATAAATAAAATTGCACCTCCTGGCGCGACTTAAAATCCTGTAAGTTATATAATATCTTTTTTTTTAATTGGTGTCATGAACTCTCTCTCTCTCTCTCTCTCTCTCTCTCTCTCGCCACTTTTAGCAACAAGCTCAATGGACCAATGATACCCACCGTCATCACCATCCTCTTCATCATCATTATCACTGTCATCACCGCTTAGTCTCGTCACTGTTTCTCTGAACACTCCATCTTCATCTGACTCATCCCTGTCATCACATGAACTCATCTCCATAATCCCATTTATCATCTCCTCCACTCTTATTAAGCGCATTCCATCATTTCCACAGAATTAATAGAAGATGGGCATCTGACCATTTGCGCACATGACGCTAATTGCTATTCAGGGTGTTTTAATGGGCCTAGTTTATTCATACAATGTTTCTTCAAAAACTGTTTTCTTTAAGGACATTGTCTTCATGATATGATAATCTTTTAACAGCATACTCCCTTCTTATTAATTATAGATTACAGTCCAGAAATCTAAAAGGTATTTCATCCTTCAGATCAATTTCATTTCTTCTTAAATATAAATGATCTTTTTAAGGCGCCAGAACGTCATAGTTATCGAAAGAAATCTGTTTGAGAGATGAACACTACACCTTGAAAGTGTTTTTATGCCAAAAATCGCATGTATACCATTTTAAAGTATTTTTAGTTTATTCTTCCAAATTTTGTTCAAAAAACCTTTTCTCCTCTCTGAGGACATTGTCTTCATGATATGATACTCTTTTAGCAGCACACTACCATCATATGAGTATAATAACAGATTACCGACCAGATATCTAAAAGGTATTTCATCCTCCAGATCAATTTCATTTCTTCTTAAATATAAATTATCTTTTTAAAGCGTCATACCGTCACAATTATCGTAAGAAATCTGTTTGAGAGATGGATACTTCACCTTCAAGAAGTGTTTATTATATGAAAAATCACATGTATACCATTTTGAAGTATTGCCATTTCGAAAATGTCGGTGGTCAGCGTAGTTCCAACAGCAGCTCATACCAGGAAAGTAACTGAGTTTTCACCAAACACAGGAACAAACTGTTACTTTCATAACAGAGCAACGTGGAAGTGCCTTACAAGAGAGAATTTATTAACTACTTGCCAACGACGCAATTACAGTACTGTACAGTGGTTTTTGCCCTGTCTTTCATGCCATGCACCCTCTCTCTCTCTCTCTCTCTCTCTCTCTCTCTCTCTCTCTCTCTCTCTCTCTCTCTCTTTCATGGCACAGTAAGTCTTATCGAGATCTTTAAGGAAATTCTTTTAATAAAAGGTGAATATCTCTTGTACTACATACCTACGAGATATACAAAACGATAAACATTCTCTTTAATATAGCGTCTGCTTCCCAAATGAAAGCTTAACACCACCAACTGTTGTTGAACAAATTGTCTTTTATTTTCCTCGAGGGACACACACACACGTAAATCACCGTTGTATGAAGACTGCAGTACAACCACCCCTCCCCTCTCCCCTCTCTCTCTCTTTCTCTCTCTCTCTCTCTCTCTCTCTCTCTCTCTCTCTCTCTCTCTCTCTCTCTCTCTCAGGTTTTTTGTTTGTGACTCGCAAAAGAAGGAAATCAAAAGTGGGAAAGTGCTACTTCCTTGCATATTCTGACTTCCTTGTCCCAGAGAGGCAGTCGTAACCGAGCTAATAACACCTGTTGAAGCACTTTGTAGAAGATAAGAATAAACGAGCTCGTCCCTTATCAAGAGGGACTGTACCACGAGAGAATGACTGCAAGAGCAATTCAAATCTTTCCTTGGTTATGAATAAGAAAGACTTATAAATGATTGTTAGAATACTGTCTAACATCCGGATACGCTCGGTATCAGTATTACTGAGTTTTAAGGTTAAACTAAACCTCGTCTAAAAGTTAGGAGCAACCTCCCTCAGGTGCAGGAGATGAAGACATTGCAAACAAAAGATAGAGGTCTTTTTGGCAATGATAATGCGTAATCCATTTAGCCATTTTCAGTTTATTCGAAATTCGTTAACGCAAAAGAATAGGATGATTTTGTTTTAAATAAGCGCACCGTTGAAAATGACGGGAAAACTTGCCAAGATTAAAGATACCCGTAAAACTGAACCCTTGACTTAATGTCGGATACTTTTCATCTCTCAACCGACGATACTTCATCGATAATAAACCCGCGAACACCAGTTTCTCCAGTTTCATTGGTTTCAAACGACAGCTCACAGTAATGCAAAGGTACCACTTGACTGTCTCAACATTCGCTGAAAAAAATAATAAGCAAAAAACTTGCTGCGCTTCCAGCTCTAACCCCGCCGCGGAAGGTTTCTATAGTTGGTGCTTTCATTTTGTCATTCGTTTCGTTGATGACGAAGTCGCTGCCGCAAAATCGCCGTCAGTTGATGAACTATCTCGGTCGAATGTCTTCAAAATGCTGCTCAAGTCCCTGACTTTAGTTATATCAGTTTATATTCGTAAACATCTCAATTACATGCCGTTGCCTTGAAGAAGTTGATTATACCACATTTTCATACCGTTGTATGTTGTCCGTCTGTTTCAAGAAATATGCACTCGTATCCATACAAAAGGAGATTATATATTTCACCCTTTTTCCTGTAAGTACCAACTATATATATATATATATATATATATATATATATATATATATATATATATATATATATATATATATATATATATATATATATATATATATATATATATATATATATATATATATATATATATATATATATATATATATGTATATATATATATATATATATATATATGTATAAATGTAGATATATATATTGTTAAGAATATCCATTCCCCCCTCCTATTTAGCTCCTATCTAGCTAACTTATTTCGAGGATATAATTCCCGTTAGCGTATAGCTGGCACCAATATGGCGGAACCCCGTTGTTTTACTCATAGGGACAGAGAACGCACGCCTTCCAAGCCTACAGAAAATGCCCACGCCGGGTAAGACAATGAGCCTCCCTCTTAAAACCCCCCTGCTACCAGAACACACCTAGATTCCCCCTTAAGAGTAACAGTGACGACCAAATGCCAGGATATAGTCAAAATAGCTGATTACGAAGAACAATACCAAAACCCCTTTACCCCCTTTTTTCCCCCATCACGCGATGGGGGAGCCATGTAGGGATTAGGAAGGGCAGAAGGGCATTTCAGGGCTGGGGAACAGGTAGGTTTGCTTCTATACGCATATTAAGATAAGAGTGCTTTTCCCATACCCTCCTGGCTGGCTTTCTTGGCTTGCTTGCAGGTACAGCTGGGGCCCCCCCCCCCAAACGCGAATGCGATCTGCTGTTCCAAAGGGAGAGAGATCTCCGTGACTTCATCTGGAGGGCTATTCTCCTTTCGCCGCTGGTCATCGTTAAAATTAACCAAGTCGGTAGTTAACCCTGTCCCTTTCGGCTTCCCTTTGTCGTATAATTACGTGTCCATTGTTTATCCCTCCACCAGTGCAATCTAAGGGCACTCTGTTAAGTTAAAATTAACGACAGTTAACTTTGGTCATTGTTAGCGCACGGGCTTTCATCAAAAGCACCTTCTAGGATAATTTATGTATTGTATTTAAGAACGTGTTGTGTAATCTGCAGTAGGAAGATTCCTTTCCCCTTAGTTGATCAGGGCTAACAAAGGCGTCTATTTCAGGAGGAAACGAGACACTTGGCACGATTGCAACCATTCCTTGCTTCCATTCTGCCTGCCACCATGTCCTGGTCGTAGTTAGAGAAGTTCCATTGTGCCAACCACTTTTATGAAGTAATTCCTCCATCCTGGAACCCCATCATAGACACTATTATTCCACGTAGTCAAGGCAGACTGAAAGTGATCACTATCATTGACTGATTATTGCAAACTGAATGTAAATAGTGTCACTGAACTGATTATTGCAGATTGGCCCCGTTCTATCCACTTATTTGTTTGCCAATTTATGTCATTATAGTTATTGTGCCTATTTTAAATCTGTCCCTTAGGGATCATGTCGTATGGTGTCTAACGGTTAATTTATTAATGTTAAGTTGTTAAGTTTCTATAAATAAATCACTGTAAATTGGCAATGAATTCTAAATTCCAATATGGCGACCTTCCACCTTAAATTATAACTCCAGGAAAAGTCTGAGGTAAGTCTTAATTAACTCCCTTTTCTGATTACACACTGGACTCCCTTGGTTTCGTGGCAGCATCAATTATAATGTTGTATGTAAATTCTCATCCAAACCAGTCCAGTCTGTAACAATATGTATATGTGTATTTATATACGTATATTTGTATATTTATATATGTATATACAAATATATGTATATATATGCATATATATATATATATATATATATATAGTGTGTAGATATGCATATATATAAATATGTATATATGTATATGTATATATGTGTACATATGTATAAATGCAGATATGTATATATATATAGTATGTGTAGATATATATATGTATATATGTATATTTACATGTATATGTATATGTATACATATGCATATATGTATATATATGCATATATATATATATATATATATATATATATATATATATATATATATATATATATATATATATATATATATATATAGGAGTAACTAGAGAAAGCACAGTGCATTTTCATGATTTGTTGTGCCATTTCACAAACAAATTTTGTCATACTTTAATTTCACTAGCGATGTTAATGTAATAAATCTTAATTTTTGTCAAAATATCCTAAGAGTTATTATGAGTAATATGGTGAAACGTCGGCACAATAAATCATGAAAATGCACTGTGCTTTCCCTCGTTACCCTTTCGATGTGGTTTGAGCAGAGGCTCCTGTTAAGATTATATATATATATATATATATATATATATATATATATATATATATATATATATATATATATATATATATATATATATATATGTGTATATATATATATATATATATGTGTGTGTGTGTGTGTGTGTGTACAGAAAAATCTACAGTAGTATACTTGATGAGGAACACGAAATATGTTTGTAAATATATATATATGCTCCTCCCATAATATATATATATATATATATATATATATATATAGAGAGAGAGAGAGAGAGAGAGAGAGAGAGAGAGAGAGAGAGAGAGAGAGAGAGAGAGAGAGAGAGAGAGAGAGAGAGAGAGAGAGTCATTTCTAAAATTTTTAAATTCTTCATTCTTTTTGGATACGATTGTCATTTCAAAGCTTTAGAGTAAATAACGTTTAATTTCATTCAATTTTTCGTTCATTAGATGAATTATCGAAAACTGGAGTTATTTTTAGGTTTAAGTAAAAAAAATATCTGGTGGATTATAAGAAGAGATCTGATGTGAATGAAACAAAAAATCTGATATTTGACAGAAGTATTAAAGAAACTAAACCTTGGTTTAGCAAGTAAAGTCAGCAGCCAGTACCAGGACACCCTCACTAGCAGGGACTTGAACCTCACCAGTGTCACCTGTATCATGTATTGGCTGCTGACTGTGCAGGCTAAGCTTATGGTGCTGCTGCAGAGTGCATGCCTCACAGGGTCCCACTCCTTGTGCGGCCTGCACTTCACAGCCTCACCTTGGTTTAGCAAGTAAAGTCAGCAGCCAATACCAGGACACCCTCACTAGCAGGGGCTTGAACCTCACCAGTGCCACCTGTATCATGTAGTGGCTGCTGACTGTGCAGGCTGAGCTTAAGGTGCTGCTGCAGAGTGCATGCCACACAGGGTCCCACCCCTGTGCGGCCTGCACTTCACAGCCTCACCTTGGTTTGGCAAGTAAAGTCAGCAGCCAATACCAGGATACCCTCACTAGCAGGGACTTGAGTCCTACCAGTGCCACCTGTGTCATGTAGTGGCTGCTGACCCTGCAGGCTGAGCTAAGGTTCAGCTGTGGAGTACATGCCTCTCGTTTTCTAAATTATACGATTTTGACGGAGTAATGCACTAACTACAAGTTTGTTTATTCTCTCTCTCTCTCTCTCTCTCTCTCTCTCTCTCTCTCTCTCTCTCTCTCTCTCTCTCTCTCTCTCTCTCTCTCCCCACAACTAACGAAGAACAGCTAGGTACATAATTCACTTCTTGTGTCAACAGGGGCAAAATGGATTTATAAGGCAAGGCATCCATTTTGTTACTTTTCTCATTTGATTTTATAGCTAAAGTTAGAGTACAGATGTAATGACTAAGGATAGTGGCCTGCAGCTTCGTTTAGGTTTCGGATAATGAACACCTAGGTGAAGATCCTAAGCTGCCAAAGGATGACTGAAGGATACGCAGGAGAAGGTGTCTAGGATTAGACGGAGGCGATGGGAGATCCCTGAAAACGATCGGCCAGGTCATCCTGGTTAGTCGACACGGAAGTGGAGGACATTAAGAATACTGGAAGGAATTTGAAGGCTACAGGATGAAATAGGAATGGAGAACACTTATGAAAAAGAAAACTAATTTTGTATGGTATGGTGATTTGATTAAAAGGAACAGGAAATGGTGTATGAGAGTTTATGAAAAAAGGGAGGCAATTCATAATTACTAGAGAGAGAGAGAGAGAGAGAGAGAGAGAGAGAGAGAGAGAGAGAGAGAGAGAGAGAGAGAGAGAGAGAGTGTAACTAAATGATTATTGCTCCTCGTCTTAAGAGAGTCAAAACAAGCTTCCTACACCGGATTTATCCTCTACAAGAAAAATAATTGCTTCTTGTTTGGATAAGATACATGATAACATAGATTAAGAGATATCTTTTCTTCAGTTCCTCGTCGGTCACAAAGCATGACAAAGAAGAAAATTACCTGTAATTATATATATAATATACATATACATAAAATATATATATATACACACACACACACACATATATATATATATATATATATATATATATATATATATATATATATATATATATATGTATGTATGTATGTATGTATCTGTATGTAGGTATATGATAGTTCTCACACTAATTCACACATGAGTTCTTTAACTATCAGATATTAAATCGCAACTACCCATTAACATCAAATTCAATTTACCTCAGGAATAACTTATACCCAAGGGTAAATGTATACATCAGCCGTGGCCAGCATTCGAACTTTATTTTTTTTTTTTTTACCTCTTACGCTTAGTACAACAGACAGCACTTGAATTATCCACTACGCAATCAAAAGAGATTTCAGTTGACTTTGGTTTTTCTATACACATTCCTACTGAATTCGGGTTATCTACGTAGAATCGCCCTCCTCCCACCCATTATATGATAGCTAAGTGTTGAATTTATAACACAAAGGTGTTAAATGATGATAAAGTCACTAATTCCCACGTGCTTTTGTTATTTTCACAAGTATTTAACATAAACCCTTTAATGTCGAATTCACGAAGAATTATGCAGAAGTACATCGGTCACGGATAGTATTTGACCGAAAGTCTTTTGGATTCAATACAGTGGTAGAGAGCTGACTTACACACTTAGCTATTAATGACACTTGTTTTGATCTGCTGTACATATTCCTGTCGAGCTTAGTTTCTGTACTTGGAATTGGAATCAATCTTTACAGACTATGATAGCTAAGTGCTAAATTTGTAAAACATGACTATTATAAATATTTTATAACAGTTTTTCACTTTACCTTGCACCTAAAGGGCGTTATTTATTTCTGAAGTAAAGGGAATTATTCATAATTCTCGTTAGGTGTTATTTATTCCTAAAGTAAAGTTAATTAAATCCGGTATTAAAGAGCATTTGTAGCTTAATTTTATATATATTATATATATAATATATATATAATATAAATTATATGAATATATTATATAATTGTGTGTATATATGTATGTATGTATATATATACATATATATATAAATATATATATATATAATGTAATATAAATGTAATATAAATTATATGAGTATATATAGATATATATATATATATATATATATACATATATACTGATAGATATAGATATTAAGAGCAACAGCAATGGATGGTAGTACTGTAGTTAATCAAAAGAGACGAAAAGAAAGACTCCAAAGTCGCTGTAAAAGATTTTTAATGGAATAACATATCAGGAAGCCAAAGCTGAAACATTTCAGATTATATCTGGGTCAATTTTTATTTACGGAAGTGAAGCGTATATTTACAGTTTGTATGAAGGTGTCGAGATGAATTATTTATGTAGAATGTATGAAGTGAAACGGACTGAAATGGTTAGAAAGCAGGAAATGTTTAATATCCAGGAAGTTTTTTGCCTTTGCGCACTTTCTACGATGATAAGCTAACTCTCCTTTTCCCTCTCTTGCCTTAATCCAGTAATAATACTGGATTAAGGCAGGACAAAAAACCGCAGTATAACCAACTCAAAAATGGTCCCTAAAAAAACGTTCGTTTATTGCATTTTTCAGGATTTCTAAATTTCACTTTTTCCTTTCATTCCTTCTAGTCAGAGAGAGAGAGAGAGAGAGAGAGAGAGAGAGAGAGGGTGTTAGGCGTTTGTTTTTTCTCTGAAAAATTAAGGAACAGGATAACATAGCCGTCTGTACCTGAGCCAAGTCACTGACCCACCTCAGTTCAGTTCAGAATTACAGCAACTAATCATGAAAAGCACAAGCACATGCGGAATGAATTTTGATCAAACGACTTAATATATCCGTCATTTGTTAAAAGGAAAATTTGTGAAGAAGTCACACTTCAGCTGAGGAAGTAGTGCAATTGGAACCTCAAAAGTTCAAGCGAAGATGCAATGAACTACTACCCTAAAACGATTCTCCGTGAGTTCATATATTTACATTTTTATGTATTCATTTATTTCTTTGTTAATTTATTCTTTCTTACCTAATAACTGACCTTATCCTTCTGTAAGTTCCTCATTGGACGGGTCGATATCGTACTCGGCTAGCACTCTGCTGGGCCCGCGTTCGACTCTCCTACCGGCTAATGAAGAATGAGAGGAATTTATTTCTGGTGACAGAAATTCATTTCTCGCCATAATGTGGTTCGGATCACTCAATAAGCTGTAGGGCTCGTTGCTAGGTAACCAATTGGTTCTTAGCGACGTAAAATAAGTCTAATCCTTCGGGCCAGCCCTAGGAGAGCTGGTTAAACTAAGATATACTTAACTTTGTATTTCCTATTACCTTTAGTTACTTCTTTCAAACGAACTCCTTATTCTTTGGAAGCATGAATTTCAAGTCAATGGCCCCTGCGGGGTCATCTTCTGAATAACATTTATAATAATTCAGGTAAGGTAATCACAGCATTACCCCTTATTAACTACGTTATCATGTCGTATTGAAAACCTTCTTGTTGCCTGACCTACTTACCTAATCATAAACACCTACTGAAGTAACCCCTTCGGTTTTTCTAACCTTTTCGCCGGATACAAAAAGAACGATTTCCTTTGGTTATAATCATCAATTCCGTCAAAAGTTCGTTACAGAACCAATGTTTTCGAGATGACGCCCTGAGGGTTCCCACTGGGTAACACGCTGCACAGGATTTATTTCTCTAACCTCCTGGGTGAACTGATTGGCTGCATATACAAAAAAAAAAGGTACCTTATCCTTTGTGGCTCTTTATTTCTTGCTCATGCTCTCTCTCTCTCTCTCTCTCTCTCTCTTCTCTCTCTCTCTCTCTCTCTCTCTCTCTCTCTCTCTCTCTCTTTGTGACTGGTAGGAATGAGGGGGAAAAAGTCCAATAAAATGTATGCAACATATTTTACACAACGGGAAAAAGGACACTAAGAGTTTTTTTTTTTTTTTGTCAATACCAGTTTAGGTATTTTTGCATTTTTATTCATTTTTAATTTTCTTATACTCAGCTGCATTTGCACAGCTAAGTTTCCTCTTCTAAACACTAAAGCAAAACTCATTTTAGGGTTTTATCTTTACATTTTACTTTCAAAGATTAAAAAGTATATCCTTCAGGCTGCAGATCAGAAAGAAATAAGCAGCTAATGTAAAATAAGATCCATAAAAAAGAAAATGCGACAGCCTCCAAATTACTGTGACCTGCTTTATATTTGCGCATCTCAACGTTCATATTATTATATATACAAAAGTTGACATTTTGACTACCACCGAAATATTGTTTATTTCAACTAGAGATACTCTTAATTATCTCCGAAATTTTGCCTGACATTCAAGATTTAATAATAATAAAGATAATAATAATTTTCTTTACTGTAGTTCAGGGCCACATACAGATATCGATAATAATAATAATAATAATAATAATAATAATAATAATAATAATAATAATAATAATAATAATAATAATAATAATAATAGTTGTTCTGAAGGGTCCACAATAATTGATAAAGGCTGGTGTAAAATTTATAAAAACTTTCGAATCCTACTCTGGGTTCATCTTCAGTCAAAGCTTTTATAAATTTTACACGAGCCTTTAACAATTATATTATTGTGGACCCTTTAGAACAATTATGAACTCTCGTGATAAAGAGTTTTTTCCCAATAATAATAATAATAATAATAATAATAATAATAATAATAATAATAATAATAATAATGGAGAAAATCTACACTAAAGTAAGTGTAAATATAAATGTAAAAATATATCTACGCGAGAGCTTCCGAGAACTTGCTCGATTGATAAGGAGAATCGAGAAGGTCTTCGAAAGCTCTTGTTGCATATATATTCTTAAATACATATTTACATTTACATCTATGTGGATTTTTTTATAATTTTAGAGACACGTGAGATTCTGAGATTTTTATAATGATGATGATGATGATGATGATAATGATATAATAATAATAATATGAATATGATGATGTAGTAATAAATAATAATAATAATAATAATAATAATAATAATAATAATAATAATAATAATAATAATAATAGTAGTAGTAGTAGTAGTAGTAGTAGTAGTAGTAGTAGTAGTAGTAGTAGTAGTAGTAGTATGGGAACGAGTATTGACACTGAAGAGCAAAATACCAAAGCTATGTCTTTATTATTCATGATAGAAACTCGGGTACATTGTGGAACCAATTAACAAGGGAAATTTCACGAGTAATACATAGGAGATTGTCTTTAACTTAAAATACGGTACAAAAAAATATATATATATATACATATATCCTTAAGATCCAAATTAAGAACCAACTGAAGAAATCATGAACCCGGATTCGGCATACCAGAACGAGGTCACGTTGAGTCTTCTCAGGAGTATCCCAAAGGTTTGATGGAATCGAGATGTTTAGAGGCCATCGCGGTCTCTTGCCTGTCACTTTTTCGTAAGATATATTTCAACAGAGATCTTTCACATTCGCAATTGATCCCTGATCCCCTTTACCTGCCGTGAGCAACTAGATTCGCTGAAGACCAGCAACAATAAGCAGTGAATGTGCCTCGCTGTCGAACTTCTCAGTTCCAGAGGTCCTTTGTTCCTCATACTGTTTCACTGTGGAATAGCCTCCCAGAGGATGTAGTGCAATTGGAGCTTCAGAAGCACAAGCGAACATACAATGCACAACTACCCTAATACAATTCAACTTGTATTTTAATATTTTACTTAAATTTTTTTATTATTTATCAGTTTGTCAATTTATCTGTTTTTCTAATAACTGATCTCCTCTTTCTGTATTTCTCATCACCTTCTGTTACTTCTTCCGAATGAACGCTATAATTCTTTGGAAGCTTGAATTTCAAGTCAATGGCCCCTGTGGGTTTGTTCCATATGAACAGGAGTCATCTTCTGAATAATGTTAATAATAATAATACATTCGGTATAACAGAATGGTAATAAAGGTCCTTCATGGTGGTTTGTCAGGGGATAGCATAACGCATCAAACGATATTTGAAACTATAAAATCAAAGCTCTCTTATTCATACCACCAGTTCTGTTTACGTTTGAGTTCCCCTCGATTAGTCTGGCGTAAACTTATCTTTCTTCTCTTCAGGTATCCTAAACCCAGGTCACCTTATGATATCTGTTTCATGTTAACGCTGTCAGCATCGACATGTTTCCTACCGACTCCATTTTCTGGCTCATAACGTGTTAGCGATTATATTGACTAACCTCTCCAGTTCCTGAAACAGCAATTCGGCCACAGAACAAGAGAGAGATCTCCGCTTCCCTTCACAAAACGAAAAAAGACAAAACAGAACGAGTAAAAAGATTGAAAACGGACACCGGGGAAAGGAGAGTGAGGTTGATGCGAGAGATAAGGGGATGGAAAATGAAGCGGTGGATGAAAAAAAAAAAAACGCAAGTAATAAGAGAATTGTGGGTTTTGTTAAGGAGAAAATTGAAATGGCGAAGTGACAGGAAGGCTGTGATAAGCGCTTGGTGGGAGTAACCATAGCCCTGGTGACGTACAAATGACGGGTCCCACACATACATTACTAATAGAGCAGCCTTGGCGATGAAACGCTCTAATATCTAATTTCCTCGTGTCTCCGTGTCGCCGTTCTCAGGGCACAGGAGGTTGGCAGGAGTCTGTGTGTCCTCGGGGAGGAAATGGTGCATTCGCTGTGCTCCTTTCCTTTGTCGCGGCTTGGAACGATTTCGTTTAAATATATGTTCAAATGAGTGTACGTAATGTGCACTGATAGATGGCGCCTAAGGAGAGTATGCCCTCATCATTCACGAGTCCATGTTTTTACTAATAATAAAAATATTTACGCGAGATAAAAACTTATAATAATAATAATAAAAGGTGACACCCAAACACTTGCTGATAATAATAATAATAATAATAATAATAATAATAATAATAATAATAATAATAATAATAATAATTAATTAATTAAACAATACTCATAGTAGCATGAGTCTTGAAATGGAGAAACAAATATAAAATTATATAAATGTACATATATTTAAAGAGAAATCTGTACAGAAACCTTTCGGAAAAATAAAAAGGAATCGAACAGTTTCCAGAAAGCTTTCTGTACAGATTTTCTTTAAGTATATGTACATATACATAATTGTGGATTTGTTCCTCTAATAATAATAATAATAATAATAATAATAATAATAATAATAATAATAATAATAATAACAGGGGCTTTTCTGGCGAAACCTCCAGTTATGCACTAATATTTATCTCGTAATGACATTATAATAAATTACCGATCTTCAAAATGAGTCTAGTTGTTATTATTATTATTAGCAACTGTTTGGGTGTAGCCTTTCATTATCATAACTTTTATCTCGTGTAACTAATATATTGTAATATATTGTATCTACCTTATCTATCTACGTATACGACCCTGAGCTGAAATAAACTGTATTATTATTATTATTATTATTATTATTATTATTATTATTATTATTATTATTATTATTATTATTATTATTATTATTATACAAGACGATGTTCAACTCCACGAATAGCAAACAGTTCTTTCAAAGCAGAATGTCCTCAGTTTAGAATATTCTTGTTAGGCCTCCTTCTCCTCCTCATCATCATCATCTTCCACCCTCCTCCCTCCCTCCCTTCCCCCCCCACCTTCCCCCCTCCCCCCTCCTCCTCCAAACGAGGTTCTAATGCCCCGACGACCGAACGAGTAAACAAACAGAAGAAGGACCGACCGGGTGTCGGTCGGAGTATTTCCACGGGCGAGGGAAGAGGAGGGCAGGCCATGACCACCAACGCGAGAGCAACCCCACCCCCTCCCCTCGCCATGATATCCGCTTCCACGACAGACTTATTATTATGCCTCAGTTCATCTTCATTCCATTACCATAAAGACGGGGCTTTTTATTCACCATTTTCGTCCGCCCGCCTGACTACAGTTGTCATTACTGCTTGCTGCACGTCAGCGGGGAAATAAAAAAAAAAAAATCGAATTCGTTTGCTAAAGAAGGATTGGGATCCCGGTGGCATCTGCTTTATAGTAGATGCACATACCCGGTAAATAGATAGTATACCCGGTAAATAGATGGTAATGAAATGTTGCCCGTTATGAGATGCCTCGGAAGATATAAGCCTGACGTGTTCCATCACTGTGGTTATTAGGTTTTCAGGCACCTGAAGCAATAGAATACCATTTTATAAAGAATCTTTTTTTTGCATTTTCTCACACCAGAACACTCTCGCTCTCGCATAGCATATGCATTTAATGAGTCTCTCTCTCTCTCTCTCTCTCTCTCTCTCTCTCTCTCTCTCTCTCTCTCTCTGTGTTCGCAGTGCCTTTCCACATCATCATTTCCTCAGGTTTCGGATGACCTATAATTCCCCGAGGCAAGGCGGGCAGGGTGGCACTCGTAAGCCGACGCCGAACTCGGTCAAGGGTGGCGGCCGTGCCATCCTCTCAACCAGGCCACACCAGAGCGAAAACAAACATAGTAATTAGCACATCAGGCTCCACTTACCAACCGCGACGGCGACGAAGACTGCGGGTTTCAGATAGGAAGCGCACTCACAGCGAGGGAGAGAGAAGAATAGAATATACGATTTAGGCTGAAGGCCAAGCGCTGGGACCTATAAGGTCATTCGGCGCTGAAACGGAAATTGACACTAAAAAGGTTTGTAAGGTGTAACAGGAGGAAAACCTCAAAGCAGTTGCACTAAGAATCAATTGTTAGGAGAGGGTGGAAAGTAAGATGGAAGAAAGATGAATGGAGGTACAGTAAAAGGAATGAAAGGGGTTGCAGCTAGGGGCCGAAGGGACGCTGCAAAGAACCTTAAGAAAAGCCTTACAGTGAACCGCATGAGGTGCAATGACGGCACTATCCCCCAGCCAGAGAGAGAGAGAGAGAGAGAGAGAGAGAGAGAGAGAGAGAGAGAGAGAGAAAACGCCTTCTTAGTGGAGAATAATGGCAGAGACCTAATGTTAAGCAGTGGCGACGCGATCTCAGCTTCAGGCAATGGTATTGTGATCTCGTACGGGATAAGTGGATGTTCACTGATGAACAGTGCCTCTGGTCAGTTTACTATCATTTCTACGACGGCTACTGCTTTAGCTACTTGTCATCGTCACGAAAAGGAATAGTGGTAGTACCTGATGACTGAAATTCATGGCCATCTGAAGATGAACGTAACAATTTTTTTTATCAATGTACGTGAAAAGTTTAGACTAGATTTCAGTTTTCTTTGCAGCTCAAAAGTAATGAATATACCATTATTACATGGTATTTTAGGGATCACACACACACACAAACACACACACACACACACACACACACATATAAATATATATATATATATATATATATATATATATATATATATATATATATATATATATATATATATATATATATATATATATATATACATATATATATATATATATATATACATATATATATATAATTTATATATATATATTATATGTACATATGTATGTGCGTATGTGGGTGCGTGTGCATAATTTTGATTAAATATGATTCCTAAATTACAGCAAAATTATGATAATTCATTACTTTTAAGCTACAAAAGAAACTGAAGCTTAATCTAAGCCTTTATACTGTACGCCTTTTCCCCTTAGAGGGATGGCTCCAAATTATATTAACCTCCCCAGTTCTCAGAAGCTCTTTTGGGATGAAGTTACTAGCCAAGTGTCATTAATTGAAGTCACTAGCCAAATGTCCTTAACCACCAAGTTCCCGACTCACCACAGTCGACTAACCACTATGAACAAAATTTACGACCTAGGTGAACAGAGACACAATGGATTTTTTCATGGAACGGTTAAGCAAAAAAAGGTAAAACACCACCAACGGTGAATACAAGTCTATTCTGGCTCCAATAAAACGTATCTGGAGGTTAATGGCAACCCCACTCTTACTGGCGTGCGTGGGCCTAAATATAACTGAGGAATGGACTGGCTCTTCAACAGTTTCATCTCGGATTCAAGGCTTGTGGTGATGGTCATATCTAAAAATTGTGAGGATATACGGAAGGAGGCTGGTAATTCTGAATATTGGAAATGTATGTTTCTGGTGAATGTGAAATGTTGTTTGTGTATATGTATATATATATATATATATATATATATATATATATATATATATATATATATATATATATATATATATATATATATATATATATATATATATATATATATATATATATACATGGTGAGTGTGAACTGTTGTTTGCGCATATATATATATATATATATATATATATATATATATATATATATATATATATATATATATATATATATATATATATATATATATATAATATAAATGAATATGAAATGTTGAGTATATATATATATATAATATATATACTGTATATATATAAATAATAAATATATACATACATATATATATATATATATATAAATATACAAACATATATATATATATATATATAGACAGATAGATAGATATATTATATGAACATACATATATATACATATACATGTACATATATATATATATATATATATATATATATATATATATATATATATATATATATTGGTATTCCATTTGCAAGCCGATATGATATCTTATGTATTCATGACGGTTCTATTTCATAAAAACAAACTACCCGGGCTAATCAACGCTAGATTGTATGGTTTAGATATATAGTTGATATTCTGTGTAGCATTCATGCAAACCCTTTATTTACGCTCAATTAACAGATTTAATCAATAAAATGCAGAGGGGAAAGAGAATACAAATGTCTACTGTTCGTTGAGGTACTGATTATAAGAAAAATTTAGCCTTAGACATAATGTCCTATAGAAAATCAACGAATAA
>NC_089752.1:106072600-106095100 GCF_040412425.1 Macrobrachium rosenbergii
TGGAAATGTGCACAGGGCAGGAAGAGGAATACGGTTCTCAAAGCCGCCGGCAATACTGACCCTCGTGACCTGACAGGACCTGGCTACTGGGGCTGGGTCACTGTCACGGTGGTCTGCGCTTGGCATCACTCACTTGCTGACACGAGAAAGGGAAGGAAGGAAGGAAAATAGGCGTCCTAAATGGGACCTGAAAAGTTGTGAGTGCCAGAGAGATGCTGACAGAGAAGGTCGTGAAGGAATCCGTCACACGTGGCTTTCATTTCTTTGGCGTCACCTTTCCGTGGTCCCGCTGACAGCTGATATTGAATTGACAGGCTATATGGTCGGATATAACTTCGAATTATTTAGACTTATATCGCGTAAAAGGAGTTTCAATTGGAATTTATTAAATGACCTGTGGTCGCTGTCAGTTATATTCTCTGTTTTTGTTTCAGAAAGAAAAGCGTATAGTCGTGCAAAAGATTTACAAGAAACGTTCCGACACCGTTGTTGAGAAGAATTTTCGACTCCGTTTATATATATATATATATCGATATATATATATACAGAATTTTATATACAATAATTTATGTATATATATATATATATATATATATATATATATATATATATATATATATATATATATATATATATATATATATATATATATATATATATATATATATATATATATATATATATATATATTATATATATATATATATATTTATATAAATATATATATATATATATATATATATATATATATATATATATATATATATATATATATATATATATATATATATATATATATATATATATATATATATATATATATATATATATAGAGAGGCCACAGGAATGAAAGAAAAGAACACGCCGAATGCTTTCTTCTCCCCTCAGCACAATTTCTAGGAAGACTGCCTTTACGTCTGAGTGACGTATGAAGTCAGTCTCTCTCTCTCTCTCTGCATCTCAGTAATCTCTCTCTGGGTCAGCTTACCTGGGCTCCCCTAGCTGCATCTTGCCTTTGCTTCTCAGTAATACGGACCCAAGGCACCTTACTCTCTGATAATAACCTTCATATTTTCCCGGCCTTTGGCTGCCCCCGCATGAAGACCCAAGGCACCTCGACTCTCTGATATATGATTCATATTTTCACGGGGCATTACTTAAGGTTCTTTACAGCGTCCTTTCGGCCCCTAGCTGCAACCCCTTTCATACCTTTGGCTGTACCTCCGATCATATTCTCTTTCTTCCACTTTATTTTCCACCTTCTCTTAACATTTGTTTCATAGTGCAACTCCCGTTGTATCTTTCAAACCTTTTAACTGTCATTTTCCGTTTCAGCACTGTTTGACCTCCTAGGATGCAGCGCTTGGACTTTGGCCTAAATTCCATATTCTATTCTAGTCTAAAAGTTTTTGAAATATTCAATTAACTTCCATTAAATTAATTCTCATCAAAATATTTCAGTTGACGATTTTTTCGCATATCGATTACACCTGCGAGTTAGGTCATCCAAAATATTTCTTCACAAAAGGAAGATTCAAAGCTAACTTGCTCCTTATTATTATTCTTATTTGAAAATACTTAAAACAGAAGAAAACAGAAATGCAATATCATGTTCAAATCAAATCAAAATAAAGTTGATGAATAAATTAAAACCTATCATTTTTCCTGAAGAACGTTTATTGTAACATTCCCCACTAGATATATTCTAACCTTCCCCACTAGATATATTTACATTACAAGCCTGAAATTATTCATATAAAGCGCAATTATAAATAAATTAATAGTACTTCATAAAACTTTTTACGTCTGGTATAAGTTCATATTTAATCCTTTAAACATACGAAAAACGAAGGGTTTCCCATATGAGAATATCTTTCGCTAGTTCGGAAACTAGTGTAAAGACTATTAACCTAATTCATTATTGTCATTCTCAAGTTACGTATTGCCTAAGGCGACAAATGAGAGCTAAGAATCATTACTCAAAACTGCATTTGTCCAGTTGTATTTTCTGAAAAAGAAGGTACTGAGGCCATCTATTGGCACCTCAGAGAAACACTCGTCCAATCAGCCATTCAAACAAGAAATTACTGTGCTTTCCCTGTCGATGCACAATAAAATTTCCAGATACGTAAATGCCACGGCTGTAATGAAATACCAGTTAAATTACTCAAATAATAATGTCTAACAAAGACATATTAGAAACAAAATTAAAAGTTTTAAAAGGGAATTCAAAACGTCGGTTCTGGCTTTACATAAAATGACCGGGGCTGAAGATGAACGAGTAACTAGAATTACCAACGTACTTACAATGCGCCAGTTATCATTATGGATAAATATACGATTATTACGATGCTACATCATAGCGAGAGACATTTTCTACCCTTTAACTTAGTTTGAATCTTGGTAACGATATGAGGTAGCATTATTCCTACCTTTAACCCATTTTTACGGTTTTTAAAGGTTTGCATCCCCGACTGCAAGGATTACCGAATGTAAGCACTACTATTCTTTTAAGTTTTCTCTTAACCAAATCAGTGTAGACAATAAACACTTGCTGCTTCATATCAGCTACTTTGATGGTGCTTAAAAAAAAAAAAACGATCATATCTAACTATTTCATTGTAGGAGTTAATGGTCAACCCATGTAAGTGTTTGCAAAACTGATAACCTAAAAGAACTATAAAGTAGAGGGACTGAGATACGAATGCTAATATTCTGAGTAACCTTTCAAAAGGTAATAAACATAGATTTTCTTACAAGGATGGGCTGTAATCTGGGTATACTTGTGAATCTACGTCTCTACCAATAGGAGTGTAACAAATATCTTAGTAAATAAAACAACGCACACTGTTCCCAAGTAGAAAACGTGACCAGTTAAAATTTTACAAAGACCTGACAGAAAATACTATTAATGGCTATTAATGGTAAAAACACTGTGCTCCTTTACGTTTTTCATATTACTCCAGATATTTTAATGCTAGCTCCACGACCTCAAGACTACAGAAAAGGCTCGCAGTTCTTACGAGCTGGCACGAGGCCGTAGGAGCCGGCCTCACTCGGAAGGAAAGGAAATTAGAGTGAATCTCTGATAATGTAGGGCAGGAAGACTCACTTACGTTTGCCGGAGGAACAGTGATGTTATTTACACAAAGGAATCCATCCACTGCTTGTGTTTAGTCTCATATGGAAATATTAATTTTGTTTTGTTAAAACTTTTCATTATATATTCAAGTACAAGGACATAATCTAAATGAAATTTCCTTTCAGGTCTTGGTATGACTTAACGACCGAACCATCCAACCTTTAACCTCTGTCAATCGATCTATTAACTTAAATGTGAAGTGAATTAGCCGTAGAATTTAGTATTTTTTATCGCACAAGTTTCAGTCCCTCACGTCAAATCCCCTCCACAGATACATACTTCATTCAATAGCTGCTCCAAAGGCAGGAATCCGGCCTGGAACAACGCCACTTTAATCTCCAATAAGAGCAAGATCTTTCTCGTCCACTACTAACTAGACCACGGCCAAATTTCCAACAATGGCGAAAAGTTTACCCGTTATAATTTTCGTCGCTGTGTATTTATATATATTTATATACGCCCATTTTCAGTTCCAATTTTTAAAGTTCACTTTCTATTTTATGTATTATTTTCGTTGTATTTACTTTTCCTGAATATAAATTTCCCTTTTTCATGACATAATACAAACCTTTTCCTCTATTGATGAAGTAAACTTCCTAAATGAAATTTCATGATTATGTCCATCTGTGAGAAAAGCGATAAGATTATTTTCATTATTATTCAGAAGATAAACCCCCTATTCATCGGGAACAAGACTACAGGGCCCCTGGGCTTCAAATTCAAACTTCCAAAGAATATGCCGTTCATTTGAAAGAAATTCCAGAAAATAATATAAAAAAAATACAAAAAAAAGAGATCAGTTATTAAAAAAAGAAAAAATGTTAATAAAGTAACAGATAAATGGTTAGAAATATAAATAAATTAGTAAAATATACAAGGCAAATTGTTTTACACAGTCCAGCGATGTGGGAAGTTGAAAAGGTGAAAAATAACAACACTAATAATAAACTCTCGGGCTCTCCTTTTATGGATTATCTGCTCAGAATAACAAACACATTGCCTTCTAAATTTTATCCTTTCTCTACAAAGTTTTTCAGTAGATAAAATATACGGAATATTTCAGTTAGTCCCTTGACGGCTGACCCAACAGTGAGGTGAGTAAAATACAATGAGTAAAATACAACCTAGTTTATGTACTCACGTTTGGTGTCACTGGCCCTTTCTTGTAGCAAAAAGTTTCAGAAACTTTCAATAAACATCTTCAGTTCGGTGCTCAGGGCCATGGGTCATTATAAGGCCTGAAACCAAAGGGAATGAGATAAGTAAATACAGTCATGAATGATAAATCAGTTTGTTACTGCCCAGCTTTTTTGTTGTCCTGCTAGTCTGTTCATATCCTGTAAAGGTAATATATGAGAGGGTCGAGAATTCAAGTCCCGACCCCAGGAACATTAAGTGCTGTCCCTAAGCAGCTCGAACCCGCGTACCTTCATTTTCCATATTTATAGAAGGGACCAGTGGTGAAAGATTAAGGCACCGAGTTGGACGACGGTAAGTTTAAATGCGGAGTTTATTGCCCATAGAATACCGTCTTGTCTACGGTCACCTATCTTGAAATTAAACCTGTCCACCATTACTGCCAAAACTAACCATAAATAGCATCACCTTTCATTTTATTTTTCCATATACATTTTACCTTATAGTTAAGTGATGGCGACACTTGACTCGCCAACAAGATAACCGGGTTCCATTCTTGAAACAATTCGGGTACATTCTGTTAAAACGCCATACCCATCTACTGACCCCAACTGTGAATAAAATAACAGGTAATCAGAACACTGCGGTGGCTCGCAGCCACACGATTAAGGCGGGCATGGAGCCAGCAACCTTATTAAATATAGATAGAATAAAAACTTTAGGCCAAAGGCCAAGCGCTGGGACCTATGAGGTCATTCAGCACTGAAACGAAAATTGAGAGTAGAAAGGCTCGAAAGGTGTAACAGGAGGAAAACCTCGCAGTTGCAATATGAATTAATTGCTAGGAGAGGGTGGAAAGTACAATGGAAGAAAGTGAATTTGCACTTCCGTACATAAAAAAGGAATGAAAGGGATAGCAGCTAGGGGCCGAAGGGATGCTGCAAAGAACCTTAAGTAATGTCTACTTTGCACCGCATGAGGTACACTGATGACACTAATCCCCCTACGGAGCCTCATTAAATAAATATGTGAAGAGTATTCGGGTTTTTTTTCCTGTGTGTAGCAGTGTTAGTCCCGAGGAATGAACTCCACGCTCAGACTTGCCGTCTTCTAGCCCAGGGCCAGCCTCTCTTACCACTGGTTCCTATAGAAATATAAAGAACGAACTATATATTCTTATTTTTTATGGTTAGGTACGTGTGCTTCTTTAACAAACTTGTTAAAAAAATTCATTAACTTCCATTTAACTATTTTTATATAAAAAATGTTTGTCAATGATTTCTTTCATCGCTCAATTACACCTGCTGGTAAAGGCTCTGAAAAAAAAATTTTAAAAAGTGGGGTCAAACCTAACTTGCTCTATTTTATAATATTTGAAAATAATGGAACAGAGAACGTCAAAAAAGTAATATCCATGTCAAAGTAAAGTCAAAAAGCGTTTATTGTACCTTTCCCCGCTGAAATTAATATTTAAAGCGTGATTTTCACGAGCGATTGGTATACTATTATATTATATAAAGCTTCCCATTGCCTGATCTGACGTCACACTTAATCCTTTTACCCACAGAAGAGAAAAAAATGTTATCCATCTGAAGCTGTCATTCGCTAGTTCGGAAACTAGTCGAAGGACTATTAACCACAGTCATTATTGTTAAAATCTCGAGTTACGTATTGCCTTGGACGAAAAATGGGAGTTAAGATTCTTTATTCAAAACTGGATTTGTCTAATATTCTTCGAAAAAGGAGGCACTGAGGCCAGCTATTGTCACCTAGGAGAAACACTGATCGAATCAGCCATTCAGACATGAAACCATTGTGCTTTTAATAGCTAAGTGGAATAAAATTTTCATAAATGCAACGACTATAATAAAAAATAACACCATTTCCCCAGTAATGAAATTTAGGCAATAATTATTTGAACAATATTAAAAAGATTACGAGGAAGTTCACAACACTGGTTCTGGTAAAACATTCAAACGGAGGTTCCCGGTGAATGGGCAACCATTCTTCCCAGCAAAATGATAATATTTCACATTTCACTATAGGCAAACGTGCAACTATTCCCATGCTACGTTACATAAGGCCCATAACATTTGCATATAATATTAGTTTTAATCTGGACAGGTCAACAAAAAATAATATTATTCCTTCACTTAACTCATCTTTAAATTGTAAAAAAGTTTGTAGTCTTGTCTGCAAGTGCTACTAAGTGTAAACACCGAGATACTTTTGAATTTTCTCGTGATCAAACAACTGTAAAAAAAACAAACACTGTATGCTATCAGCACATCTGATGGTCCGTTTAACAATAAGTCAAAATTTTATATACAAGCATATTCCAGGGATGGCGTTAGTAGTCTGGACGCGCAAGCGTTTACATAACTGATAACCTAAATGAACGATCAAACAATCAACCAATCCAGTGGCAGCGAGATACGAATGCCAATATTCCCGTAACCTTCCAGAAGATGAATTTTCTTCCAAAACTGTACTGTAACCAGAGTATAGTTTCATATCAATGTTTCTTAGAAGGAAGTGTAGTAACTATGTAAGTCAGTAAATAAAATGACGCCAACTGTTCCCGAAGTAGAAAACAGAATGACCAACAACAACTTTACATGGTGCTTCTGACTGTACAGTAAATCTGGATTTTATATAGTTTCCGAATAGTAACAAATTACTTCTTTTAAATAAATAATATTCCATTTTAATAATGAATAACTGTCTGCTTCACTTTTCCTATGCCATCTCCGCGAGTTTAAATTGGTTATTCTGACTGCCAAATACCCGAAGAATCAATAAATGATATTTCCTTTGAGTTATTTAATTTCTCCTGGTCTAAGCTAACTGAAACACTAATAATAACGCAAAATGATTTTACTGATTTTTTTTTACATGAAACTATATTTTTTAGCTGCATCTGAAAACCACTAAAGCCTTGATCAGAACTGATTTTTAAAGAATCTGTGTTTACACTTGATGGCCACTGAAAAGCCACGACTGCCAACTTTTACCAATCTTCAACCCGAGGAGTTAAAATTAGATAATTTGTCTAATACAGTATTCTGATATATATAAATATAATTTTATATATATGTATATGTATATATATATATATATATATATATATATATGTATATATATATGTATATATATATATATATATATATATATATATATATATATATATATATATATATATATATATATAGAGATAGAGAGAGAGAGAGAGAGAGAGAGAGAGAGAGAGAGAGAGAGAGAGAGAGAGAGAGAGAGAGCACTAAATTCGGACAGAAGTGTCTGGCTACCACCTACCATCTTCTTCCGGAGTAATACACTGATAATGTATCTGTTTTTGATAACGAATAACTTGCATTTACACTTGCTTTTAAACCTGCAGTCATGGGACGAGTGAGGCAAAGATAAAAAAAAAAAAGTCCAGTTTTTAATTCTTTCTAGACACCCTAAGCTTTTCAAACTCTTCTTTGGGGTCTAGTCTTCTGATAGGTAATGAAATCTAATCATTACCGAAGCCGTGTGGTATACCTAACACATGACCATTTAAGATACCCCAAAGATAATCAATCACTACCGAAGCCGTGTGGTATACCTAACACATGACCATTTAAGATAACCCAAAGATAATAGTGGTTCTGTTTTCTGGCGTAAACTGAACAATTCGTAATACTTGTAATTCAATACAAGACTAATCCGCTCGAAGCATAAAGTCTGGAAAGGTAGTCTGGCCTAGGAAAACTTGTCATAATTGTCTGATATGTAATAAAGCTGTCAAGATGAAGAGGTACTGTTTTCCTAAGCGGGAAATACTAGAGTTACAGGGAGAATTGCTCTGTAAAGTCTCAGAATATCAACTAACATTCAGAATCCTTCGTAGTCATGAAATATCTTTTTAACTCGAACACCACACGAAACCGATTATTTTGACAAATTACTATAAAAGCCCGACAACCACGAAAAAACTCATTCTGGCAACGTTATGCAGACGTAAATGTATGAAAAACAGAAATATTTGGGACTGTATGACCTTTGAAAAACCACATAAATTCTTAGGAAAAAAATAAAGAATGCCTACATACTCTGTTGGGGAGACTGGGGTGGCCTTGCTAGGACGGTATGACTTATAGTATAGTCTTTTCATCCGTCTTGAAGGGGTGTATGCAAATGAAAAAAATTCTTCTTTGGCGAAATTTCACCACCACAAAGATAATAAGACAGTTCGTATTGCATCACTGTAATGCCACTGTAAACCAAATTCATTAATAAATATAACAGATGCTATCACAATTGCTTGCTTGAACATCTTTCGAAGTTTTGCCATTTTTTCTTTCTTTCTTTAAAGCTTCAGCTGAAAACCCGTACGGACAGAGTCGACAGACAATAAACCGAAGAGGACCCCAAGGGGAAATCAGCCTGCAGAGAGAGACGAGTTATAGGAAAATGAGATAAATAAATAAATATGAGGGAATAGAAAATAAAACCGATACACCTGGTAACCAGAAAAAGTCAGCAGAGACCAGGAATGAGTTTGATCCTCGCTTAAATATTTAGAGATCTGAAGATTCTACAATTGCACTAGGCAAATCATTCCACATTTTTGTTGCAGCCAAGATAAATCTCCCAGCAAACGGAGTAGTATTAAACCTGATGGTGGAAAGTTACATTATATGCAACACCAGCGTACCTAGTGTTGTGAACAATGAGAGCTAGGTCAAGTAAAGAAGAGTGCACGGGATGTTTGTCGATGTAGTACATTTTAGGCACCTATGCCACACGTTAACATTAAAAGTTGGCAAAATATACGTGACTGATGATATAGCTCTATACAAGGGTTTCAGATGAGAGTCAGCACCCGAAGACCACTCTAGAAAACAGTACTCCAAGCAAGGAAGATGAGTTACAATATTTAGATATAAAATACCTTTATAACGAACCATTCGAAAACATTTCAGCAATATACCAAGTTTTTGAGAAACAGAGGAAGCAATTATGCGTATATGCTTCTCAAAATTCAATTTAACATCAAAAGTTACACCTGAAACCTTAATAGAGTGACTGATATTTACAACCGTACCATTTAAATATAAATCACGATGCAAACGCAAAAGTGCTCTGGATCGGCTACCTATCATACTTTGAGTTTTGGAAGGGTTGAGCCTCCCACCCCAAAGCCTACTTCAGTCATAAATACGTGCCAGATCTCTATTTAAGGATTCTGCAACTACAGACCTAAGGCACAGAGAAAGAACAACAGCTAGAAGAGTGGCATCATCGACGTATACAATCAGTTTGTTCCCCAGACCTTGCCACATGTCACTAGTATAGATAATAAATATCAAAGGTCCAAGAACATTACCTTGAGGAACAACTGAAGTGACATTACTAAAACTACTATACTGGCCGACCACGCTTGCCTCTGCACCCTTATCGAGAAAACTCTACAAGACGATGGATATTAATAAGAATGCATCTAAAGTATCAAGGCCTTTACTAAATCAGAACTGTAATGCTGATAACAGGTTTATTATCTTCAAAGAACCAACAAACAAGCTTAGAGAGCAGCTCCTCCAAAACCTTAGATACAACATGATTAACTGAAATCGGCCTATAATCAGAGGGACACGAGGACGAACTTCTACTATTCATTTTCCCAGCAAGATGTTGTGCTCTCACGAATCAAGAATGGACAAACAGAATATACCATACACTATAATAATTTTTCAGAGGGGAAACTGTATATTTTAATCCCAGTTTTCCATAGTTTCTTATGTTTTCCTTTATACTCATAAGGATCGTTTCGATGCATCTTTTAATAAATAAATATAGGGCAATTTCTCTTTAAAAACAAAATCTGGCGTTTAAAATGCCCATGGAGATTAGTTGGTATTACAGCAGACTAGATAAATCTAAAGGTCATTTATCAAGACTACAGCGGCTTTGATTTGGGTTTCGAAAATCGTGGTGTGACATGAATGTTTTTCATGAGACATAAGCTGATATCTTTGTTGTTATAACGGAAGGCGGAAATGCAAATTCTATTAACTTTCTTTCTTGGTAATTCAGTTTTTCTAAGCCAAATTTGACTTTTAAAAATGATGCTTCGGTCAATACAATTTCGCCAGTGTCTCTAAGGCATAAAAATAAATATACCTTATTTCTTAATAACTGAATAAGACTTTCATCTATAAATAACTTCTAGAATTAATGAAGTCCTTAAGAGTTGTTTATTAAGTTTGTCCCAAATTTGTTTTAACTGTGGCAATCACTACTCAAAAGGATCGTTTCTATGATCTTTGTAATAAATAAATCCTAGGGCAAACATTTCTCTTTAAAAAAATAATTTTTAATTTTGAAAATGCCCATGGAGAGTAATTTTAAATACACTTGCAAACATTTTAGAATCTATGAAATTATGTTTTCTTTCATTTACATTTATAAGTTTTCTTTCATTTTATGACCACAGACTTTATGTATCTAAAAAACATTTTTACTGGATTTCTGAAAATCGTGGTGTATTCAAAATGTTTTTACATTAAAAAGCTAAAGATTTACATGCTTTGTTATGTTATAACGGAAGGCGGAAATTTCAAAATCATCGACTAACTTTTTTCTTGATTAATTAAGTTTTACAAAAGGAAAAATTTGACTTTTAAAAAATGATGCTTCCGTCAATACAATTTACCATAATGTGTTTTGAAGGCATAAAAATAAATTTTCCGAGTTCTTTGCGTAACTGAATTAGACTTTCATCTAAAATAACTTCTGAGAGACTGTAATGAGTGATAGTGGACCTTATACTGTTGTTTATCATTCCATTTGACCCAAATTTGTTATATTCACGTATTCACCCAAATTTACTAATACTGGACATAATGATCCTACAGAAATTCTATCTTCCGAAAATTTTTTCGTTGGAGCCAACTGTCAATCAAAACCCAGAGCTTTAGTCATTGAAAACAAGAAACACTCAGGTATGATTTTATGCCTATGATTATCAAAATAATTTTTAATGTTTATATTGAGGAAATAACTGTTACAGAAAGCCAAGAGTAATTTTAAATACACTTGCAAACATTTTAGGATATTCTTGACTCTGTAGAGGTTGGAGATTCTAATTTTCTTTCATTTACATTTATTACCAGTTTTTTTTACAAAGTTATGACCACAGACTAATGATAAATGCCAATTAAAAGCAGCAACATCATAACCTTGAATAACTTTACCATGGGCATATTTTCGGAAGCAAATGTTTCAGAGAAATAAATAAAATCATGCTTTGAAGTGTGGCCTTGTAAGTTCAAGTAAATACATGCCAAAGACTTGAACACAAAAAGAAAGTATTCAATATTTCTGTTTACTAAAATGGTTTGCAGGACCAAGTTGATGTACAGAAGTATTGAAAAGCAAAAAAGCCATGCTATTGGGAAATTAGATACGTAGATTTCTGATAAATGCAACCCTTATGCTTTGGAAAATCTCAGAAATATGCCATAAGACCTGTAAAGAGAGATGCCTGAGTGCTGTCCCCCCACCCCCGCCTCAAGAAATGCCACTGGTTTTCGGACGAGTCTCTTTAGTTATGCCCTTCACAAGGGTTTGCTACATTGACACACACACACAACACACACACACACACACACTGTACACACACACATACACACACACATACTGATTTTGCATCATTCCATTTTGACCTCTCATTTCCTACATTTTATTTATATATCTATATTCATATATTCATATCACTAATTTATTTATACTATATATGGATATGATATATGATCCTACAGAATATCTTCCGAAAAGCTCATTTCGTCACAAGTATTTTAGAATTACAATACACAAAGATTTTATTAATTGAAAGTGGGCTAAAGAAACACTGGGTATGATGGACCTCTGATTAATGTTTAGCTGTTCTTACCCAGCGTGTTTATATTAAGTAAAACTGTATAAGAACAAATATTTCCCTGTTTTTTGGGACTTGGGGATATTCCTGACTCTCTACAAGTTGGAGATTCTAATTGACTGGAAATGTCCAGGTTCCAGCAAATGCATTACCGAGGTGTTTTTTTGGGGCAAAGTCCCAGGGTGTGACCTTAATTATCAAACAAATGGTCATTAAAGATCAACATCATAACCTTAGAAGTCTTACCATGAAGACCTATTTTCTTAGGTGCAAATGTTTTAGACCTAAATAAAATCATGTTTTTGGGAAGTATGAAACATCTTAGATTTCAAGTAAACTGTAGATTGTTCCAGGGAACACAAAGAAAGTATTCAATATTTCTGCTTACTCAAACACTGATTTGCCTCCCAAGACTTGATTTGCCCCTAGCCTTTGAAATAATAATAATGCTAATAAATTAATAATAATAATTTTAATAATAATAATAATAAAACCCTAATATGCTTAAAATCTATATATTATAGACCAGACCTATATAGAGATGCCTATGCTGTCCCCCGCCTATAATAGTATACTATACATATACATATCCCCCTACTTTAGTTATGCCCTATAATATATATATATATAATATATATACACACACACATATACACACATATATATATATATATATATATATATATATATATATATATATATATATATATATATATATATATATATATATATATATATATATATATATATATATATATATATACTGTATATATGAAAAGCTCATAGGTCACAAGTATTTTATGAATTACAATACACAGTAGATTTTTTATTAATAAGTGTGGCTAAAGGCATTGGGAAGGACCTTGAGAGAATGTTTAGCTGTTGTCTGGCGCGTTTTCTAATTAGTAAAACTGTATACGTGTTAAATATGTCCGGTATTCTTGGGACGCGAGAACATCCCTGTCTCTCTACAAGAATTTGTGAGTGCGTTTGCTGGAAATGTCCAGGTTCCAGCAAATGCATTCATAGGTGTGTTTTTTTTGGGGGCGGAGTCCCAGGGTGTGAAGGGATTAGTTATCAAACAAATGGTCATTCAAAGATCAACACTGAATATTATTAGAAGTCTTAGGTGAAGACCTCGGTTGTCTTAGGTGAAGACTTCGGTTCGAGACCTGTCGATTAAGAATTGTGGACATTGCTGTTGGGAAGTATGAAACATCTTAGATTTCCCAAACTGTAGATTGTTCCAGGGGCGTCATTTGGGGGGAGGGGCGCTGGGGTCGGGCACTTGCTCCTCTCAAGACACTGATGGCCTCCCCTAAGACTTGGTTTGCCCCCTAGCCTTTGAAATAATAATAATAATAATAATAATAATAATAATAATAATAATAATAATAATATATAATAATATATAATATTTATATATATATATATATATATACATATACATATATATATATATATATATATATATATATATATATATATATATCTATAATATATATATATAATATATATATATAATATATATATATATAATATATATATATATATATATATATATATATACTATATATATATATATATATATATATATATATATATATATATGTATATATATATATATATAAAAACTATTATTATTATTATTATTATTATTATTATTTTAAAATTATTATTATTATTAAATTATTATTTCAAAGGCTAATGCAAACCATAATGCATATATATATATAATGCATTATGTGGGTGGCTGTGGCACACCTGTTTGCTGTTTTATTTACTCAATACATCTCTTATATGGCTTCAAAATGCTCCAAAATGTGCAAAAATTTCCAAAAATTTCACAGGGGGGTCTTACAACCGCATGCTGATAGGGCTCGCTTTGCTTGCCACCCCTCCCATACCACATATTAGTTCTAAACCTTTGCCAACCCCCGAAAGAAAAATCTCAAATGATGCCACTGGATTGTTTTTTTCATTTAACATAATCTCACTTGAATTTGACCATTTTTACATTGTATGACTTTATAAGTAACATGGGAGGAATTTCCATACCTTTATTTTTATGCATTTGTTTGATACGGGTTTTATTTGACTTCTTCTGAAGTTTCGCTGAGGAAGAGGTGAAAATGTACTCATTAGGAATATACTGGACTTTGACTTATTTTGGCCTATTGTGGGAAAAAGGTTTAGGAGGAGTAATTTGTTGAATTTGATGGACTGTAATATGTTTAATTATTTGGTGAACACTAGTATTCCATTTTATTTCATCTCCTGTTTCTTGCAATCTAGTTGTTAGATTTTTATAAAATAAATTATTTTGGGTAACGCTTGTTTCGCTGCAGACCTGAGAGAGAGAGAGAGAGAGAGAGAGAGAGAGAGAGAGAGAGAGAGAGAGAGAGAGAGAGAGAGAGAGAGAGAGAGAGAGAGTGTGTGTATATATAGATGTGCATTGCCAGTAGCCTTTTTGATGCGGTCACTATCAAGCTATCAATATAGATGGGACTTCTCGACATTTTAGCAAAAGGTAAGCAATGAAATCTACTCTAGACTGTGTAACACACACACACACACACACACACACACACACACACACACACACACACATATATATATATATATATATATATATATATATATATATATATATATATATATATATGCATGTGTGTATGTACATATATACATATATAATCTATTGGTCACTGTCTATATCTGATGCTTATGTACTTGTAACAACTACAATGCCCTCTAAGCTTTTCGATTTCTTCTCATTTTGGATAAGCTTGTCACTTTACAGCCTACATGCAAATTTGTTCTCCGAACGGCCAATGAAGAATTAGAGGAATTTATTTCTGGTGATAGAAATTCATTTCTCGTCATAATGTGGTTCGGATTCCACAATAAGCTGTAGGTCCCGTTGCTAGGTAACCAGCTGTTCATAGCCACGTAAAATATATCTAATCCTTCGGGCCAGCCCTTGGAGAGCTGTTAATCAGCTCAGTGGTCTGGTTAAACTAAGATACACTTTGTTCCCGCTAATACGTACGTTTAACTGTCGAATTCAGATACATTCATTACCTAGGCTGGAACACACCCATCTTCACCACCATAGCCAAGTGTTTCATCATTTATTGCTTTTTAAGCTGAAATATGTATTTAGAATCTACTGGTCACTTTTTTATACCACATACGTAAGTTTAATAACCACAATGCCCTCTTAACTTCTAGATTTCTTCATAATTACATTCGTATCCTGTTAAAAAACAAACCAGATTATATGTATATACATTTCAGCTTAAAATGCAATAAACTTTTAAATACCTGTTATGATGGAGAAGGTTAGTCTATTCCATATCTGAAAAATGTATCTGAACCCGCCAGTTACATGTAGTACGTATTAGCGGGAATAGCATGTTTACTTTTGTACTGCCGGGAGCATTGTGCAGCTTAAGGCTTGAAAACGTTTAGCAACATATGATTTTACCCACCATTCTCAGCAGTCATTTCTTTCTGTTCTGAGGCTTTGGAACGATACTTAGAGAACTGTTAAATAAAGGCTACCATAAAAGTAATTCTGACTTGTTTGGAATCAAATTATTCTTAAAAGAAGGGCAAAACAATCAAAATACCTGCTGAATCAACCGACATATAGAGCGGCAGCCCGGACCATTCAGATGCAACGAACGAGATACCGACTGTAACCCCTACCGATATTTAGGAGTAGACGTGTAAACGGTGAAACTGACCGTCTGCCGAAAATATATGGGTGGCTTACTTAACAAGCACCACTAATTGCTTGTTAGATTTTGGGTCTAGATCCAGTATATGAGATACCAGATGAAACTAATATATAATATATCCTTGGACTCTCCTGATTATAGAATGACCCGTGACAGACATACTAGAGGGTGGGTTCCCCCTGACAGACACACTGAAAAGGGGGGGTTAATTGGATCTAGATCCAACTTAGGAGATACCAAGTAAAATTTACACTACAATAGCACTGCACATCCTAGAGCACTATGGTGGTCATGCCAGACATTTTAGTTGGTGGTTACCCCCTGACAGACACCCCACAATGAGTGGGGAGGGGGAGACAAGATCTACATCTAACACTGGAGATACCAAGTAAAATTTGCACTACAATAGCACTGCACATCCTAGAGTGCTGTGATGGTAATGACAGACATTTTAATGGGTGGTTACCCAATGACAGACAAAACCAACGACTGGAGGTGAGAGATGGGACACCTTGAAATGATTCAGTATTATCACAGACGATATTAATATTTAAAGAATTCAATATGATAATGATAATTTTCTGCAATTCGTGAGCCAGATAAAATTTAAAAGGCAAAAATATTTCATAAGATTTATTATTCACATAGGCTATAAGATACTAGGTTCAGTGACTTCGAACATATTTCGGATGTATGTCTTCACCAGGCAAGAAAACTCACAAGATATAATCACTACTAACGAAATGTGCATTACATCCAAGTACTAACTAAAGCCCCATTACAACAATCACTTATATTTGATTCTCAAATTCAAAAATCACAAATAAGATTATTTGTATGTTATGTACATACGTACAAGTACAGTTCCACTGCATTGTCAGAGGTTTGCTCTGGAAGAATCATGCATCTGTAATATTTATTGGAATTACTTTTGAAAAAGAAAGGGAAAAAACAAACATGTACGATATGTACGTACTTACAAGTTGTCAGAGATTTGACTTTGGAAGAATCATACATCGGTAACATTTTATGAAAATATTCTTGAAAAAGAAAAAGGAAGAAACTAACATGTGAACTTTGAGCATAATATCGATACAAGTGTTCCTATACACGTTTACTGCAGAGTTAACATACATGAAGGTATCATAGTTTCTTATGCCTTACCCACTGATTTAATTAATAGCACAAATACATTTCCTTAACACTTACTGACCAATTCTATTTGAAAATAAATACAAATCACTCATGAAAACAATCTGTCCATATTTACATGTAAGTGTATAATCTCATATTTTAACCATAGTAAAAAATTTATAAAACAAAATGCCTTACTGAATGTCTACATTTCAAGTTTGTTTGTCTCACTTGAATGTAAAACAGGAAGAATAAAAAGTATATAATTATTCATAACAGTATATATACCAAATATATGTCTGCATTTCAAGATTGTCTGTATCACTTCCACATAGAAATGGGAATAATAAACAGTATTTAAAATTCATAACAGTATACCAACTTAATGGTACTTTCCAATATACTACGGATTAACATATAGGAAGATAAGAAATCCGTAACATTTAATAAAGATCCCTTTTAGAAAGTGTAAACAAATGTATAATACAAATAAATATGTACACAATATCATTAAAGGTATACAACCGGTATGTCCATATACATTTACCACAAAAAATAGTCATATACATTTACCTCAGATTAACATATAACAAACAAATTTCATTACCAGTTGTTACTGTCCACTGCTCTGTAAAAATTAGATAAATAAATACATACAAATTAAGCATTAAAACCTATAATGTTCATGATGTATTTATACTTACATTACCATGGCATCATAATGATAAAAATCTGCAAAAATACACTGCCTTGACAAATATCTGTATTTAATATGTGCCTTCTTCACTTACACTTTCATCATCTGTCCATTGGTCATCACTTTCATCACGATCAATATCAGTGCAGGTATCAGTTTCTGCCACATTAGTAGTGCTCTGGATGAGGACCATTGGCACTGAGCTTCCCTCAAACCATTCCGGAATAAAAGCTTGATCATCTTTATTCCAACCAAACTGAGTTGGGTCTAATCCGTCACTTGGATTTTGCTTATCAGCTCGGTGCCAAAGAATGCTAAGATACTGAGCAGGTGAATTTTCTTTTTGAGAGCTGCGGGACAAGGTGGCAGGAGTGCACAGTTGATACGCTTCACATTCGCTAGAGGATTTCTTGTGTTAACAGATCCAGTCATTTTATTGAACATGACATACCTGGCTTCATTAAGGTCACTAAGGTGTGGATGGCCATATAGAGCACATACAAAGGAATACAAAGACTCTATGTCTGGATCCTGAGTGGATGAGAGGTCCTGGAAAACTTTTACAAATTTTCCTGTTTCATCGTTTGCCATGATGTTAAATGGTCTTATTTTTCATTTCCTGTAAAATGCTGCTGTGACATCTGAGCCTGTGAAGGCGTGGAACGCTGGTAATGCGGCTGATATTCCAGCTCTTTTTAATTCCAAAACATGAAACAGCTCATTGATGTTGATATATCTGCAATTGTTTCCATATCCACAGTCCATTTTGATACTTCTTTTTCCTTGCTCTTCTTCACTCATCTTTCCCAGTAAACCTAACAAAATTACTACAATGTCAGTATCTGAAGCTCAAACAATTATATTCCCATGCACTTTGGATACATGAAGAGCAACCAAAGTATCTGCCTCCTCATGATGACCTTGGAGATTTTCTGGTTGATCAGTGATCATATACTCTTGTTCACTGTTGAAGGAATACTTCAAGCAGTAGCCACCATGTGACACTACTAAAATCTTACCTCCAATGATTGGGCCATAGTGATTCTTGCACCGTTCCACGAGAAGGAATTTTGCTCGTTCATCTTTGAAATTTCCATTTGTCAATAACTGGGAGCCTCTTTGTCGTGGAATTTGTTCTGGTCCGGTTACTGTAAATTTATTATTATTATCTGCACCTCTTAATCTCCTTTCATTATCTTTAAGTGAAGGGTTGAGGTACTTATCAAAGGGAACATGAATTTGGGTTCCTGGAAAAGAGCAGATTTTTATCGAAACTTCCTTTGCTATTGCTCCATAAGATCCATTTGTCTGCTGCAAGATTGTGTGGATTAATAAGCCTCCATCGATAATGGTTGCTGCCACATTACGGTGACTCACAGTTGATAAAGAGCTGTCTAGATTCATTTCCAGTAACCGTAGTAGGGCTGACTTTCCGGTTTTAGGGAGATCCATCGCTATGCGCCAGTGAAAGGGGAACTTCTGTCACTGGGAATGACAGAATGTGTCTCAGGTCCAAGGTAGTATCCAGATGAGAAGCAACCTGGATTTACATGCAAATACATCTCTTACTCCTTCTGCAGCTGACTTGAGAGTAGCAACTATCGATTTCCTTTTATTGTTATTCTCCATGAAGAAGTTTGTAACCCTTGTTCTTGTTATGGTCTTTAGAAATCTAGACTTGTCAACACTGCACTCTTGCAGGAATGTCAATCGACATTCATGACCTCTTGAAAGTGACCCAAGCAGATAAAGCTTTGTTTCTTGATCAGTAGCTTTTCCAGATGAAATATTCAGGAGGTCAGGTGAACTACAGGCAGGGTCCCCAAAGGGATTGCAAGTTTCCTTCAGTAATGTACTTAAGACTCCTATACTCTCATTATCTTTCTTGATTCGCCACTGACGAAGCTGAACAGATGGCTGCACAACTTCTTCTATGCCCAGTATAGTTCTTAATTCTGAAAAAGCCAATCCTCTCTGAGTTGTTGTAATGCTCCATCTGCGAAATGTGCTTTCAGAGTTCCTAAAGGCAACAATACCTTTCAGTGGAGATGCTGCATTTTTGCTCACTGTTTGTTCCAGACACATGTCGACTGCAGTCCTAGCATAGATTTTGGTTGTTCTACGAATGGAGAAGGCACCAAGATCAAGAAGTTCACAACATTCAGGTTGGAGGGACTGAAGCTTCTGCAGAAACAAACATCCCCAGCGAGCATAATTGGGTCGATTTAACCCAAAGAAAATGTCAAATATGGTTGGTAAAACTGATACATAGAGATCTACATCATTTGTGTGTATGGCTTGTTGTCTGTAGACTCTGTTTACCATGTACACATAAGTACTCCAGTATGCCACAGTTGGTCCTAGCTGCCCTTCCATAACTTGTTTAAAAAAAATGTGTATTCACCATTGCTAATATGATTTATAATCCGTCTCCAACGCAGTGATAAACATCGGACAACCGAAAGTGCAAATCTGTCAGCTGTGTGCAAGACCTCCAGTAAACAGAGTAGGCTAACTTCCCGGAGTTTGTTTATGTTCTCATTTTTCATTTCTCTTGTTTTCTTTACATTTATGTTAGGTGATTAATTTTTAAGTCTAGTTTGCTCTTATATTTATTCATAATCTAGAATAAGAGGAATTTATTTCTGGTGATAGAAATTCATTTCTCGGTATAATATGGTTCGGATTCCACAATAAGCTGCAGGTCCCGTTGCTAGGTAACCAGTTGGTTCTTAGCCACGTAAAATAAATCTAATCCTTCGGGCCAGCCCTCTCTAGGAGAGCTGTTAATCAGCTCAGTGGTCTGGTTAAACTAAGGTAAACTTTCTTTTTCTTGAGAGAATGGAAATGTTCGGAATAACTTTGTGTGTGGAGAAATTGATTTTTTAAAGAAATAGAGATCATCATGTTTGACGAGTTTTACGCCAGCCGAAAAAAAAATCGATTACAGTAACAACGATATTCATTCCTAAAGCTGATAATACACAACTTGAATGTATCCACGAGTTCATTAGTATGCAAGTCAGATGAAACCAAAAGAAGGTATTCCTACTTCGATAAAACAAACTGAGTAGGCGATAGCGCAATTATTATGATTTGTACTCTGACTATAGCGTATATCTTCCATATGTATATTACTGTCTATTCAATAGTTGCGTATTACTCTATTTAACAAGCGTTATGTACATACACATTTTATAGCAATAAATCGAATAATTATAAGAACTTACATGCTGCTTTGCAGTGCCAGTCTTCCAGCCTACGCTTATATCAACGTTCATCTCGTAAACAAAGATAATATAAAGCGAGTAATGTAATTGAAGTCATTGCTTGCTTGACAAAACAATATGACCGAATTATTTATTATAGGCCTACAGATGAATGTTATTTATAGAAAAAAACAAATAATATTTGAATAAAATAAATACAAAGTATATAGAAAGGAGAAAAAAGATTTATTAATATATCACGATAATGGTGAATAGCAGCCTACTATACGTAGTCTATATAGTAATTATCAGGGCTTGCCCTTCCCTCTCCCCACCCGTTTAGGGTGTGTCTGTCAGGGGGTAACCACCCACTAAAATGTCTGTCATTACCAACACAGAACTCTAGGATATGCAGTGCTATTGTAGTGCAAATTTTACTTGGTATCTCCAGTGTTAGATGTAGATCTTGTCTCCCCCTCCCCACTCATTGTGGGGTGTCTGTCAGGGGGTAACCACCAACTAAAATGTCTGGCATGACCACCATAGTGCTCTAGGATGTGCAGTGCTATTGTAGTGTAAATTTTACTTGGTATCTCCTAAGTTGGATCTAGATCCAATTAACCCCCCCTTTTCAGTGTATCTGTCAGGGGGAACCCACCCTCTAGTATGTCTGTCATGGGTCATTCTATAATCAGGAGAGTCCAAGGATATATTATATATTAGTTTCATCTGGTATCTCATATACTGGATCTAGACCCAAAATCTAACAAGCAATTAGTGGTGCTTGTTAAGTAAGCCACCCATATATTTTCGGCAGACGGTCAGTTTCACCGTTTACAAGTCTATTCCTAAATATCGGTACGGGTTACAGTCAGTATCTCGTTCGTTGCATCTGAGTGGTCCGGGCTGCGGGACTAATACGCCTAGCGTTTGCTTGGCCGAGATTCTCCTCTCGCAGTTACCACTCGTAAAGTTTATTGAGCCTTGACATGATGATTCGATAACTTTTACTATTAAGAAATTTATTATATATTCGAAACTAAGCTGTACTTACGGTTTAAATCATAAGTGTCTTACCAAATTGGTAGTTTGATGGCATAGGTCTATCCTAGGCTACCAAATGTCATTTACTTGTTATCACCATTCTATGAGACATTTCCTTTGAATAATGTTAACCAGGATTCTTACACATATAAAGAATAAAACTATATTCACTCTAAATCGATTAACAGAAGTTGTTTTCTACGGTTTGATTACATCGTCCTGAAATACGAAGTGTGGCGTTTCGGAATTTCGTTATAAAACCATATTTGATCAGCTGGATTTTGGTAAGCAACTCTAATGCTGCCTTTACATGTGTAAAACTGAAGAACTGATGGCATATATAGTATACAACAGGCCTACCTACTGCAAAGAATTCATAATGACTGACATAATGTACCATTTGTCCTTTAGCATCACAGTAACATTTGTGAAGGACTGACTTAACCAGTAACTACAAGCCTAGGCCT